>NC_091190.1:15153471-15338471 GCF_040958095.1 Procambarus clarkii | reverse complement strand
TCCCTTACCCTACAGAATCTGATTGTTCTATGCCATGTTCTACCTGTTATTTAGCCTACTTGTCTCACAACTTACCTGCCATCTACTCTACATGCTCCACCTTACCATACACCTTATGTGTCCCAATGCCCAGTTTGACGTATACCCCAACTTCGCCATTGGCAACACACCCTAATTGTCAGAATACCTGCCATACACCCTAATTACCTGCGCCTTACGTGTTGTTCACACTACCTGTCACATTTTATGTCTGTCACACACACACACACACACACACACACACACACACACACACACACACACACACACACACTCTACGTACTTTCTGTGACACTACTTTGATATCTGAGTGTTTAGGGTTGAGGTTGATTGTGGAAGGGGCGAGCCAGTGACGGGGAAGGTGTTGGGAGCGTGTGTTAGAGTCAGACACTAAGGCCAGGCTGAGCAAGGTACAAAACCAGTCACTCCCCTTGAAGATGCTCCTCGGAGAGTCGTTTCTTAAAATATCTTTTTGTCTTAAATTAATGTACCAGTGGAAGCAAACACATTACTGTACCACAGTGGAGGTAAACATTATAGTCTCCAAATCGATTGACTTCTTCAATATGTTACTTATATATATATATATATATATATATATATATATATATATATATATATATATATATATATATATATTATTGTTTATTTTTTGCGGAAAATGTGGAAATCTACACTGAAAATGGGTTAGCCAGATAGCTTAAACAGTATAATATGCCTGCAGTAATTAGTGCAATCTCTCACAAAGCCTCAAAAGGCGAGCAAGTAAATTATTACTGCAGTGTGTCAGTGATAGGGGGGGGGGAAGAGGGGAGGGGGGGTGGAAAGGGGGTGGCGACACATATCAGAAGCACATGTGGTGTCCTCGATTATGTTGGGGCATCCCCATACCCCGGGGCCTGGGTTGGTGTCATGGGCAGACTCGTCACTGCCCTGCCATGCCCGCCACCAACCAAACATTTCACACAACATTTTATCCCCCTGTGTCGGGGATACCATTTGTGGTGTAGCGCCTGGAATACAAGTAGCAGTAAACATATACACACACAAATCACTCACAAGATGAGTGGCGCTGCCCGATAAACTCGCCCCTCGGGGCAAAATTTATATACACACACACACACACACACAGTCATGAAGTACTGTATACCGCGCGCTGACGCTTGTGTGAAGGGAGTAAAGATAGCTGAGTTGTATGCTGAGTGGGCGGCCCATGCAGGTCACCAGCTGGTTGGTGCTGGCCCAGCACAGTAAGGAGGGGAGGGGGGGGGAGGCGGGGGAAGGAAGTCGTCGTGGAGAGAGAGAGATCAGGGGGTCGCGGGGGGGGGGGGGTGAAGATGTAGGTGAGTAGTATCAAGGGTATACCAGTGTCCGTTGAAGCTTGTGGTGAGAAGGGAGGTGGTGCCTTAGACCGATAACTTGTGCCAGAAACCGCTTCACTTGATTGTGGGTGCCAGTGTTGGTGGAAGTGTACCAGTGTTGTGTCTCAGCTAGTCCCTCGAGAGCTTAGTAGAGTGCTACAACCAGCTGCGGCCACAACGCCAGGAATGACGAGTTTGGGAGCGACAGCTGCCACAAGGTGAGTACAGGCACTTGTAGCGGCGCTGAGACATCTGTCGGGAGATGGCCACGAGCCGGGTGAAGAGAAATGCATCCAGCCTCAGAAATGGCTCGCTAAGCCCACCTGGGAAGTGAGACGTGTGGTGGAACATGTAGACGGTAGTACACAGAGCGTCCTGGCCGGCGTCTAGGACACCTTGTCTCACCTGCTCGACCACACCGTCGCCAGGCTACGAGGTGACGACGGTGTGGTCGCCAGGCTACGAGATGGCGACGGTGTGGTCGCCAGGCTACGAGATGGCGACGGTGTGGTCGCCAGGCTACGAGATGGCGACGGTGTGGTCGCCAGGCTACGAGATGGCGACGGTGTGGTCGCCAGGCTACGAGATGGCGACGGTGTGACCACCAGGCTACAAGATAGCGACGGTGTGACCACCAGGCTATGAGGTGGCGACGGTGTGACCACCAGGCTATGAGGTGGCGACGGTGTGACCACCAGGCTATGAGGTGGCGACGGTGTGACCACAGGGCTACAGCGGTGACTGCCTGACCCATTCAGCATCTGGGCCAACCACAAGCCGGCCAAACCTCTCTCTCTCCTCTTGTTGTAAATTGTTTTAAGTAACTTCTAAACAGTTAAAAAAAAACGCTCTCCATTTCTTGGCGGCTTTGAAGCGTTTGTTTGAAAGCGTCCCCAAGATGAATGCTGGTACCGGCGACGTTTATAGCGATATATGAATGATGAATGAGGGAAGCCTCGTGAGATGTTCTGCTAGTGGAGTGTCTGTGAGTGTGTCTGGCCCAGTACTGTGTGGTGGGCTACTGTGGTACTGTGCTCGCCTACTGTGGGGGGGGGGGCTCACAGACACACACACATACTCGTGGCTCTAGTGTGCCCCTCGCTGCTACAGCCACACTCCCTGGCACTCTCGCTGCGGTGGCACTGGTGGCACCGGGACGTGAGAACCATGGGCCATGAGATACTCTGCCTGCGTCTGTGTTTCTCTGTGAATACCCTACTAATACATGCGTCATGTATTAGTAGCATATTAATACTAATATCCTACTATTACATGTGGCATGTATTAGGAGGATATTCTATTAGTAGGATGTATTAGTGACAAGATCCACTACATATTGTCATGTGTAGTGGATCTTGTCTTGCCAGGACCGGCGAGTGAACATGACCGTCAACCAGTCTGTAATGAACATGACGGTCAACCAGCTATAGTGAACATGACCGTCAACCAGTCTGTAGTGAACATGACGGTCAACCAGCTATAGTGAACATGACCGTCAACCAGCCTGTAGTGAACATGACCGTCAACCAGCCTGTAGTGAACATGACAGTCAACCAGCCTGTAGTGAACACGGCAGTCAACCAGCTATAGTGAGCATAACAGTCAACCAGCTAGAGTGAACATGACAGTCAACCAGCCTGTAGTGAACATGACAGTCAACCAGCTTGTAGTGAACATGACAGTCAACCAGCTAAAGTGAACATGACCGTCAACCAGCCTGTAGTGAACATGACCGTCAACCAGTCTGTAGTGAACATGACCGTCAACCAGTCTGTAGTGAACATGACCGTCAACCAGTCTGTAGTGAACATGACCGTCAACCAGTCTGTAGTGAACATGACAGTCAACCAGCTTGTAGTGAACATGACAGTCAACTAGTCTGTAGTGAACATGACCGTCAACCAGCCTGTAGTGAACATGACAGTCAACCAGCCTGTAGTGAACATGACAGTCAACCAGCCTGTAGTGAACATGACCGTCAACCAGCCTGTAGTTAATAAACATGACAGTCAACCAGCCTGTAGTGAACTGGGTGCTTGCAGGTGGGGTTGCAAGCACCCAGCTGGAGACACGACAGGTGTGGGAGCTGCGATAGCCGGCCCGTGACAGGTGTCAATAATTGATAACGTGTTGAGCACGTGGGTCCGTAGCGTGTAGAGGAGGAGTCCCCCGTGCTCCCAAGTACCGGGCCACACATAATGTTGGCCTGTTGATGATTACACGTACTATACGCACGGGGAGGAGGAGGCGGGGAGCGTGGGGGATCGAGTCCGGTCACGCTCACACCACTGGCGTTGTCATCGGGATGGGGGGGGGGGGGGGGGTGTAACAGGTGTGTAGGAAAGGGTAAATTGGGGAAATAGGGAATATAATATTTGCTACGACACCTGGCGGTTTGTCCGCCATGCTGATATGAATTATTATTAGTATTAATTATTTTTTTTAATTATTATTATTATTATTATTATTATTATTATTATTATTATTATTATTATTTCAATGTTCCCGGTATATATGTTTTTCAAACTGTCATCCAAACACGGTTTAGGTAGTACAGTTGGGACCGTTCACGACTCATAATAGGAAACCCTGTGGGGTTCGAATCCCGAGACGGAAATGGTTGGGCCACGTTTCCCCCCTTCACCTAATCCATCTGTTCACCTAGCAGTGAATGCCTACCTCAGGAGTACGTCAGCTTGTAGCGGCACTGTATCCTGTGGAGTCAGTAGTAACACCTTAAGACCTAGATATGAGTTTAATATATCCAAAAACGTTGACGTTTTGTGGTGTCCCGAGTACCGCCGGGTACATCCCCCTCCTGGAGGGGGGGGGTGTAAATGCCTTCGTAATACACACACAACAATGACAGTTCCACAACAATAACAACAGCCATAAAATCCATGTGGTTGTCTGAAGTGAGAGAAGAATGGGAACCACACACACAGTAGGGAGGGCAGCCAGGGGCGTCACTCAGGATAGGGAGGGCAGCCAGGGGCGTCACTCAGGATAGGGAGGGCTGTCAAGGGCGTCACTCAGGATAGGGAGGGCTGTCAGGGGCGTCACTCAGGATAGGGAGGGCTGTCAGGGGCGTCACTCAGGATAGGAAGGGCAGCTAGTGGCGTCACTCAGGATAGGGAAGGCAGCCAGGGGCGTCACTCAGGATAGGGAGGGCTGTCAGGGGCGTCACTCAGGATAGGGAGGGCAGCTAGTGGCGTCACTCAGGATAGGGAGGGGAGCCAGTGGCGTCACTCAGGATAGGGAAGGCAGCCAGGAGCGTCACTCAGGATAGGGAAGGCAGCCAGGAGCGTCACTCAGGATAGGGAAGGCAGCCAGGAGCGTCACTCAGGATAGGGAGGGCAGCCAGGAGCGTCACTCAGGATAGGGAAGGCAGCCAGGGGCGTCACTCAGGATAGGGAAGGCAGCCAAGGGGCGTCACTCAGGATAGGGAAGGCAGCCAGGAGCGTCACTCAGGATAGGGAAGGCAGCCAGGAGCGTCACTCAGGATAGGGAAGGCAGCCAGGAGCGTCACTCAGGATAGGGAGGGCAGCCAGGAGCGTCACTCAGGATAGGGAAGGCAGCCAGGAGCGTCACTCAGGATAGGGAAGGCAGCCAGGAGCGTCACTCAGGATAGGGAGGGCAGCCAGGAGCGTCACTCAGGATAGGGAAGGCAGCCAGGGGCGTCACTCAGGATAGGGAAGGCAGCCAGGGGCGTCACTCAGGATAGGGAAGGCAGCCAGGAGCGTCACTCAGGATAGGGAAGGCAGCCAGGGGCGTCACTCAGGATAGGGAAGGCAGCCAGGAGCGTCACTCAGGATAGGGAGGGCAGCCAGGAGCGTCACTCAGGATAGGGAAGGCAGCCAGGAGCGTCACTCAGGATAGGGAAGGCAGCCAGGGGCGTCACTCAGGATAGGGAAGGCAGCCAGGGGCGTCACTCAGGATAGGGAAGGCAGCCAGGAGCGTCACTCAGGATAGGGAAGGCAGCCAGGAGCGTCACTCAGGATAGGGAGGGCAGCCAGGAGCGTCACTCAGGATAGGGAAGGCAGCCAGGGGCGTCACTCAGGATAGGGAAGGCAGCCAGGGGCGTCACTCAGGATAGGGAAGGCAGCCAGGGGCGTCACTCAGAATAGGGAGGGCTGTCAGCCACGTTATTGTGACTCCTCGCCTGCGTAGGTATTAGGAGACCTTGCACTCGGTGTGACCTTGCTCCTGTGCTGGTCAAGCAATCCCTTTTAAGCGTAATTTGTTACGTCATATTTTTGTTATCATTTGTTAATATAGCATTATTTCGTAAAGGTTAAATAATGAAGAAAATTAGGTATATTGTTCTTATTGTTTTGTTTACATTATGTTGGTGTAAATGTCATGGAAACTCATCGTAACTTTGACCTTTCTACTGGAAAGGTGAAGGTCTTGGTAATACACACACATGTATCACAGGAGGTAAAGGTCTTCCTAATACACACACATGTATCACAGGGGGTAAAGGTCTTCCTAATACACACACATGTATCACAGGGGGTAAAGGTCTTCCTAATACACACACATGTATCACAGGAGGTAAAGGTCTTCCTAATACACACACATGTATCACAGGAGGGTAAAGGTCTTGGTAATACACACACATGTATCACAGGAGGTAAAGGTCTTCCTAATACACACACACATGTATCACAGGATGAAAGCAGAATAATAATATCAAATCTCCTGTGGGTAGGGGCCCTCCACAGTCTCCAGTGGGTAGGGGCCCTCCACAGTCTCCAGTGGGTAGGGGCCCTCCACAGTCTCCAGTGGGTAGAGCCCTCCACAGTCTCCGGTGGGTAGGGGCCTCCACAGTCTCCGGTGGGTAGGGGCCTCTACAGTCTCCGGTGGGTAGGGGCCCTCCACAGTCTCCAGTGGGTAGGGCCCTCCACAGTCTCCAGTGGGTAGGGGCCCTCCACAGTCTCCAGTGGGTAGGGGCCCTCCACAGTCTCCAGTGGGTAGGGGCCCTCCACAGTCTCCGGTGGGTAGGGGCCCTCCACAGTCTCCAGTGGGTAGGGGCCCTCCACAGTCTCCAGTGGGTAGGGGCCCTCCACAGTCTCCAGTGGGTAGGGGCCTCTACAGTCTCCGGTGGGTAGGGGCCCTCCACAGTCTCCAGTGGGTAGGGGCCCTCCACAGTCTCCAGTGGGTAGGGGCCCTCCACAGTCTCCAGTGGGTAGGGGCCCTCCACAGTCTCCAGTGGGTAGGGGCCCTCCACAGTCTCCAGTGGGTAGGGGCCCTCCACAGTCTCCAGTGGGTAGAGCCCTCCACAGTCTCCGGTGGGTAGGGGCCTCCACAGTCTCCGGTGGGTAGGGGCCTCTACAGTCTCCGGTGGGTAGGGCCCTCCACAGTCTCCAGTGGGTAGGGGCCCTCCACAGTCTCCAGTGGGTAGGGGCCCTCCACAGTCTCCAGTGGGTAGGGACCCTCCACAGTCTCCAATGGGTAGGGGCCCTCCACAGTCTCCAGTGGGTAGGGCCCTCCACAGTCTCCAGTCTCCAGTGGGTAGGGGCCCTCCACAGTCTCCAATGGGTAGGGGCCCTCCACAGTCTCCAGTGAGTAGGGCCCTCCACAGTCTCCAGTGGGTAGGGGCCCTCCACAGTCTCCAGTGGGTAGGGCCCTCCACAGTCACCGGTGGGTAGGGGGCCCTCCACAGTCTGGAACACAACCTCGCTCCACCATTTTCGACAGTGATCTCCATTGAACTGATTTCATTTTATTTAAAATTTCCCATGAAAACCTCGCTTGAGTTACCGCCTTTGCTCTCACTGACGACTCGGACAGTAGTTAATCGTGAAGCCTCTCTTCTGGCCAAAGGATAGCAGACAGACTAAGACAAGCCTTATGGGCGCTTCTTAACTACAGAGACCTAGCCAATTTGGATGACTCTTCTCGTTGGGAAATCTAGTTAAAATTATGAAAGCTAACTCATAGAGTAGATGAATATTGTGTTTATACGACGGCATTGACCTCGATCTGGATCAAATATTTATGTCAATGAGTTCTACCAAAACAGGAACACGTGGTGTCCACGTTATCGGAGCCTCAGAGACTATCCTGACTGTTATCTTTGTGTCCCAACTATGTATAGCTCTTGTAGACAATTGTCGCCGTGCTGGAGCATTAAATGAGATAATGTAAGGGTTGTTTATTATTAGAGGTAGAGGTGTGTGGTAGACACTGTTGTTTGTGGCTGGTGGTGTGGTCGACACTGTTGTTTGTGGCTGGTGGTGTGGTCGACACTGTTGTTTGTGGCTGGTGGTGGTGTGGTCGACACTGTTGCTTGTGGCTGGTGGTGGTGTGGTCGACACTGTTGTTTGTGGCTGGTGGTGTGGTCGACACTGTTGTTTGTGGCTGGTGGTGGTGTGGTCGACACTGTTGCTTGTGGCTGGTGGTGGTGTGGTCGACACTGTTGTTTGTGGCTGGTGGTGGTGTGGTCGACACTGTTGCTTGTAGCTGGTGGTGGTGTGGTCGACACTGTTGTTTGTGGCTGGTGGTGTGGTCGACACTGTTGTTTGTGGCTGGTGGTGTGGTCGACACTGTTGTTTGTGGCTGGTGGTGGTGTGGTCGACACTTGTTTGTGGCTGGTAGTGTGGTCGACACTGTTGTTTGTGGCTGGTGGTGTGGTCGACACTGTTGTTTGTGGCTGGTGGTGTGGTCGACACTGTTGCTTGTGGCTGGTGGTGTGGTCGACACTGTTGTTTGTGGCTGGTGGTGTGGTCGACACTGTTGTTTGTGGCTGGTGGTGTGGTCGACACTGTTGTTTGTGGCTGGTGGTGTGGTCGACACTGTTGTTTGTGGCTGGTGGTGTGGTCGACACTGTTGTTTGTGGCTGGTGGTGGTGTGGTCGACACTGTTGTTTGTGGCTGGTGGTGTGGTAGACACTGTTGTTTGTGGCTGGTGGTGGTGGTCGACACTGTTGTTTGTGGCTGGTGGTGGTGTGGTCGACACTGTTGTTTGTGGCAGGTAGTGGTGTGGTCGACACTGTTGTTTGTGGCTGGTGGTGGTGTGGTCGACACTGTTGTTTGTGGCTCGTGGTGTGGTCGACACTGTTGTTTGTGGCTGGTGGTGTGGTCGACACTGTTGTTTGTGGCTGGTGGTGTGGTCGACACTGTTGTTTGTGGCTGGTGGTGTGGTCGACATTGTTGTTTGTGGCTGGTGGTGTGGTCGACATTGTTGTTTGTGGCTGGTGGTGGTGTGGTCGACATTGTTGCATGTGGCTGGTGGTGGTGTGGTCGACACTGTTGTTTGTGGCTGGTGGTGGTGTGGTCGACACTGTTGCTTGTGGTTTGTTTGAGACGCCCTTGCCGCTATCTGTTAGGACTGATGAAGAGGCTAGTTCAACAGGCTAGTTCAACAGGCTTTAATCTGCCTTGTGAAAGACTACAGCCTGTTGGGCCCCTGTTGTACCGTTGAGTGAATGAGTGAACACACACCTATTTAGAAAGAAAATGAAACTATGAGGAGAAAGTGCTAAGCCAAAATGACTATATATATATATATATCAGGTGGTAGGTATACCAAGACAGTGGGGGGGGAGGGTAGGAGTAATGGTACCCCCCTAACACTTAGATCATCCAAGGCGGGTTGGGGCTCGAACGGCGACCAGCTGGATGCTATGTCGACCAGTCTGAGTGGTACGGATGTGTAGATGGTTGACCTGAAAAGCTAGAAATGTAACGCGGATGACCATCATGCAGGTTTATATTTGTCTATAACCTCCTGGCTGACGGATGGATGACAGCCGTCAGTCAGTCAGACACACACACACACACACACACACACACACACACACACACACACACACACACACACACACACACACACACACACACACACGCGCGCGTCATGGTCGTTACTTAACTCGCCAACCATATATAGATAGTTTGATCACCATGCGTCGACCTGCTTCATTACCCATACGTCGACCGTCGACCTGATTCATTACCCATACGTCGACCGTCGACCTGATTCATTACCCATACGTCGACCGTCGACCTAATTCATTACCCATGCGTCGACCTAATTCCTCACATAACTTGATCACTTTATTAAAAGTAATCCAAAGTAATTCTTCATCTCTATACAGTGAAGTATTCCAGGGGAGAAGTGTCATTAATAGTAATATAGATATTAAACAGGAAAGTTCATTGTTTTAACAAGAGCGCGAGGCTAAACTATCTTGCAGAAAGTCCATTCGTCAAGTCCAACTCCCTGTGAAATGTGTGTGTGTGTGTGTGTGTGTGTGTGTGTGTGTGTGTGTGACCAAGTGCATAATAACACGTCTTTCCCTTCCCCCCTCCCCCCAGTCCGCCCCCCCTCCCCCCCCTTCCCCCCCCCAGTCCGCCCCCTTTCCCCCCCACCCACACCTCCCCCCCCCCACGGCATCATTAACGTCCAAGGTATATATCCAACACATGTGGCGGAGGCTGCAAGAGCCACAGTTGTACCTCACGGTTAAAGGTCCAGACAGAACATATAATGACACTCTTGCACATATTAAAAGACTGTTAAATAACATACACATAATATGTCAGTAACCTACACATAATAATATGTGAATATCATACCCATAATTATATGTAAATCACAAGAGGTATATATGTAATAATTAAGTAGGCCAGCGTACATAATGCACACACACACACACACACACACATATATATATATATATATATATATATATATATATATATATATATATATATATATATATATATATATATATATATATATAGTAGCGGCAGCAGAAGGGAAGGGAAATATCCGGAAAAAGCGTAAAGCCATTACGACTATATAGCACTGGGAAGGGGGGGGTCAGGATAAGGATTTTGGAATGGGACGGTGAGGGAAGGAATGGTGCCCAACCACTTGGACGGTCGGGGGGGGGGACAATAGGAGCAACAACAACAACAACAACAGGAACATTAGCAACAACATTTGCAGAGAAGAAACTGCAGCGTTACAACTCCAGAAGGAACAATATAATGACAACTGTAACAACAACAGTAGGGGGCAGTAACAGTAGCAGCAGGAACAATATTTATAATAAGAACAGTAGCAGAAATATTATTTGTAACAGCAGCAAAAGCAGTAACAACTACACTAGAAGCAGTAACAACTACACTAGAAGCAGTAACAACTACACTAGAAGCAGTAACAACTACACTAGAAGTAGTAACAACTGTTGTAGAAGCAGTAACAACTACACTAGAAGCAGTAACAACAACACTAGAAGCAGTAACAACTGTTGTAGAAGCAGTAACAACTGTTGTAGAAGCAGTAACAACTACACTAGAAGCAGTAACAACTGTTGTAGAAGCAGTAACAACTACACTAGAAGCAGTAACAACTGCAGTAGCAGCAGTAGCAGCAGAGGTAGGCGCAAGAGGCGCTGTGACAGCACGAGCGGTGGTAACAGCAGCAGCAGCAGCAGCAGCAGGTACAAGGACAAGAGGCGCCGCTGTAACAGCACGAGCAGTGGTAACAGCAGCAGCAGCAGCAGGTACAAGGACAAGAGGCGCCGCTGTAACAAGGACAGAAAGAAGAGTGACAATAGCAGGGGCGGGGGCCAGCACAGGAGCAGGAGGGACACCTGGCACAGTGTCACCACCCCAACCAGTGACCTACTTGGCTCCCACCACCACCACCATTACAACCACAACCTACAGTACCTCCTCCTCCTTCCGTCGCTTGCGGTAATGACACAAGTCAGTTGAACAAATCCACAAGGGCCGTGACGAGGATTCGAACCTGCGTCCGGGAGTCAGTACTGCCATACGGGTGATTATAAACGGTATGTGAGCAGAGGACAGTGATGGTGGGGGGAGGTGGGGCTGATCTGATGGGGGGGGGGGGGGGTTAGAGGGGCGGGGGACTTGAACAGGTGGAGACGCACGTGGCTATTCTCCCTCCCCTCACCCCCCTACCCGTCCTCGTCGCCCCCGCCCACCGGAATCGGACCAAGCCGCGCCCCCCCGGGCTAACTCACAGGGACTTTAGAATTACCAGTGAGTGGAAGAAAGCAGGAGCTCTCACAGAAGGAAGTTCTGCCTCACTCTCTCCTTGTTAACATCTTACAAATTTGGTTAATATATATATATATATATATATATATATATATATATATATATAATATATATATATATATATATATATATATATATATATAATTTCAGAAATGAGGTTTTTCCTCTTGGCAGTTTCAATCTTATTAAAACCAGTATGACAGGAGAAAAGATATATATCGTGTTCAATTTATTAAAAAAATACCGTTTCGGAGTACCAAACTCCATCATCATTGCTAAAAAGATAATATTTACAACGCTAGTTTAGCTAAACAAAGTTAAATATGTCAATGAAATATATATTCACTAACATTAATATTCAAATAAGTTAAGAGAACACTATATACAATTAAGACAAAATTATATACACAAAACAAAAGTAACAGAATGACTCGACACATACTTAAGAGAAGATAACAATTAACGGATAAACAACTGTGTCGACGATTCGGAGCTGTTCAACTCAGGTTTCATTTTAAAACTTGAGAATTGTGCAGCCCGTCCTCCAAACAAAGATCCAAAAGTGATTCCATGCACCCACCAAACCCCCTGTTTATGAATGAAAAGCGGTTTACACACGACTCACAACTGCTGACGTTCGAACATATCCGGAACAAGTGCTTCACTGACGAATTTTGTTCGAATCACAACGCTATAAATGCTTCACCCACGTACTACAAATACAAATAATCGCCAACAGAACCTAAACACCTGACCTAACCTAACCTAACCTATACCTATATATGCACAATATGCTAATAAATTATAATATTAATTTATACTTGCGAAAATTCCCGTTTTGAATGAACAGCATGTTAAAATTTATGAATGCGTCTGTGGGGTCGACCGCTGGATGTAATGGACTTGAGTCGAGGACGGGAATTGTGAGAACCTCAATAGTATGTTTAATTGTGTTAGTTAACAATCTCCTCGGTATTCTATAGAAATATCTTGCTATGAAACGCATTAGAAATTAAATAATTCATGCACAAACTTAGCCTCAATATCAAATAATTTATAATCTGAACAATGGTTGAAGGATCCATTTATTGCAGTTTTAATTGTATTCAGAGTGCATAATTTTGGATAAAAAGTAAAGGTACTAGTATTAGTAACTAATGTATCTAGACAATAAATGTTAGAGTTATTCTCGATTTCGTAAGTAAATGTTAAGTTTGAATGTTTAGAATTCAAATACGTAACAAATCTACCATTCACTTGGGTTCGTAACATTTTCCGTAACATGTGAACCCATCGTTAAAAATGAGGAAATTGTCATCAACTTCCTTATTTTCCTCATCAACGTGGAATGAGAAAGAGAGAGAGAGACAGAGAGGAGGGGGGGGTAGGTGGGTAAGGGAATGATTAAGGTAAGATATTAATGGGTACTTGGAGAGGAACATTTGCCCCAGGAAGTATCAGGGTGGGTAATAACGTGAGAATAGAGCCAGTCATGCCTGGCATACGTGGCCCTCTTACAGGCACTCGCTTTAAAATTTGGAGTTTTCAGTGCCTCCGAAACCCTTCCTGAAATGTGAGTGTAGTAGTAGTAGTAATAGTAGGGTTCAAAAAGCGGCCCCGTGTGTGAGGTGTGTGACGTCACAGTGACGTAATCGTGTTGACTCTTTGGGGATAATTTTGGATAATATTGAGTACAAGTATGATATTTGAGGTTGTACAAGCAAGCGGGTGTGTGGGTCAGTCAGTCTCCCGTGTTCTACTACCCGATACTTCACCGTCATCCTAGGATATTTGAGTCGGCTTCCTGTAAAACATGTCGGAAATCAAGTTATGAAAGCGAGAGTGACAACCTATCGACATTTTTCTTTCGTAATGTTGGCTCCAGGAGACATATTGATCGTCGATCCCAATCTGGCGAGGAGTTGTTGAAGTATTTCCTGGCGGCGCCGAACGAGGTTTTTATGCCACCTTCCAGAATCACGTTAAAGTTTCCAGAACACCTGACAAGACTTCCATTGGTTTAATGTTTCCAAATCTTGTCTCGGACATCGATATCGTTATCTTGCGCTCTGTTTCTTCTCTAGCTGTCAGTCTTATGGGACATTATTGTAAACAACAGGTTTTAACGCTTTTTTGACCATGTCGTAGCTCAGTCGATTAAGGCAGCGTCTGGGATGCTCTCGGACGCAGGTTCGAATCCTCGTCACGGCCCTTGTGGATTTGTTGATTTAAACAGAAGGAGTTTTATGCCAGGGGGACAAACTTACTAAAAAGTGAAATTAGAGGTAATTTTAGAAGCAATCTTAAAGCAATCTTTAGAAGCAATCTTAATTTTAAAGCAATGTTAAAACCATATCTTCAGTGGTATTCTGCTCAAGCTGGATTTCTAAAACTTATAATGAAGTTGACCTACATTTTCTTTTAGACAAGATAGGTCGTCTGGGGCTTTTAATGTGTCTTTGAGGTCCTGCGGAAACTTCTTCCAAAACCTGCAGCATAAATTAAGTGCCAAGAATGTGAATAAGATCTTATCACCATTTCCGCCAGAGTCTGAGACATTTCTACCAAGGTCCTGAAGATGTCTCCAGATGACACTGAATGAGATCTTGATGTACCAACACACAGGTGTTACATGTGTGCTCATCAACGTCACGTCACTTAAGATACCTGTTTCTTAATGAACAAATCTTAACATTTGGCTACAACATGTTAATAGTAACATGTTAAGATAACAAATCTTAACATCCTGGGGCCAGATTCACGAAAGCACTTACGCAAGCACTTACGAACGTGTACATCTTTCCTCAATCTTTGACGGCTTTGGTTACATTTATTAAACAGTTTACAAGCATGAAAATTTCTCAATCAACTGTTGTTATTGTTATAAACAGCCTCCTGGTGCTTCCGAGCTCATTAACTGTTTAATAATTATAAACAAAGCCGCCAAAGATTGAGAAAAGATGTACAGGCTCGTAAGTGCTTGCGTAACTGCTTCGTGAATCTGGTCCCAGGCTACCAGGATCTAAAACAAGTACATGGGAACTCGGTGAGAGACACGAGGGGTGACAGACTTGAGCCATGAGTGGGACTCGGTGCTTGGTGGTGAGAGTAATTACTGCGTCATGGTGGTGGTCGCGGCTGACTAATGACCGCACGAGTCACTTGCAACAAAAATAATCAATTTTGTGTTTCTTAACCGTCACGTTTGAATAGTTGGAGCGACTGAGAAGTCATGTTGTTAAGCGACAGCGCCTGAGGCACTCAGGTACCTACCTATTGTACGCAGTGGTTGTCTCCTTCTCACTGCCACGGATACGCAACATGTAGGCAACATCTTAGCAACATCTTGGCAACATTCATGGTTGAGACGCAGCTCAGATGAGGCGTGGCGCGTCAAGCTCTTGAAGTGATCGAGTACTGTAAGCCAGTGAATTACTAAGCATTACACTTCTTGTTCGTCCTGAAATACTTCGTATGTGCACAAATATTTTAACTTCTCACGTCACCTTCTTTCGAGTATAACATTCACGTGGGAAAGCTTCAGTTAACCAGACTTCTTAATACATTTCAGAAGAGAGACATTCCTGTATTCACTTAGTCGTGCTTGCGGGGGGTTGAGCTCTGCTCTTCCGGCCCGCCTCTCAACTGTCAATCAACTGTTTCTAACTACTACTACTATTTTTTCTGTCATCCGTTCCTCGTGACCTCACTTCTAATGTTGCATCATGAACGTCTCGCTGCAATGTTGCACATTGTTCTCTCGTCTACCACTCAATACATGTCTTAGGAACTTGCGAATTGCGTAATTCCATCCCGAATATTGCCATATAATACTTGCTATGCATCATCTAGTACATATTGGGTTCATTGTTACAGATCTATAGAACATTCTATCTTAATTGATTCATTAGAAACTCACTTTGCTGAACTGATGGCTACAGAGTGTCTTTCCTGATACCTGTCAGGAAATAATGAATAAGTACCAACATCAACCACCACTACTACGCACCAACTCTAACCACCAGCACCACCACTCACACCATCAACCACCACCACCACCACTCACACCATCAACCACCAGCACCACCACTCACACCATCAACCACCACCACCACCACTCACACCATCAACCACCACCACCACTCACACCATCAACCACCAGCACCACCACTCACACCATCAACCACCACCACCACCACTCACACCATCAACCACCACCACCACTCACACCATCAACCACCACCACCACTCACACCATCAACCACCACCACCACCACTCACACCATCAACCACCACCACCACACACACCACCACCATCAACCACCACCACTCACACCATCAACCACCACCACCACACACACCACCACCTACCACTACCGTTTAATGAAGAAACACACCGGTGGTTTTAATCAGTGGAGGGACAGTGTAGGTTAGTGGGGCAGGCAAAATGGCAGGGGCTACAAGACATTGCTAAGAGAATGTCTGTGGACCTGAGGTGTTGCCTGTTCCACCACCGGCCCACCACCGGCCCACCACCGGCCCACTTCCGGTCCTCGCAAACTGCGCCAATTGTTCAAAGTTGTTCAGATTTATAGTGCTGATGGATCACGTATGGTGAGGCTGCATTTAACCATTACCTTACTTTACAGTGGCCTTGTGTTGAGGCAGTGTTGCAGGGTCGTATATAACCACTACTGCAATAATGGATGCACGAATAGCAGTGAACGAAATATTTGAATCCAATGTTGTAACCGTTTCGGCATTTAGGGGAAAGTGTTGCAACTGCTAAAGTATTTTACGGTAATATTGCAATGACTGCAGTGTTTATCAGCAATCTTGCAACAACTACAGGACGCAGTTAATTTAGTATTTAAACAAAGCGTTGCAACTATTGCAATATGTTGCGACTTATGCAGGGATCAGCTCTAGGTCATAAAAATGATTTAACCTTTACCAAAACATCGGTCAAGACACGCGCCGGGGTGTAGCGGACCTGGAGGGGTGCCAGGGCTCGGCCTCACCAGCACACATACATCAGCACATTGAACTGTAAAAATGGTATTCACAATAGCAGCTGGAGGCGAGACATGTGCGGTTCCTGGATCATATAATCTTGAGAGCAGAGAATGATCGTCTTGGTGTCACCATCCCGAGTGAGTTGGACGTCATCCAGAGAAGATTGTAATTTGGGTAGGCCGGCGAGGCAGCGGGGTGCCAAGGTCAGGAGTCTGTGATTTTTGGCCCATCGTCTACGGCTCCGGTGTGTTCAGTTCTGATCCGGTCATGAGGCATCAGGTGCCAGATTCACGGAGCAGTTACGCAAGTACTTACGAACGTGTAAATCTTTCATCAATCTTTGACAGCTTTGGTTATCCAACAGTTTACAAGCATGAAAACTTCCCAATCAACAATTGTTATTGTTATAAACAGCCGCCTGGTGCTTCAGAGCTCATTAACTGTTTAATAATTGTAAACACAGCCGCCAAAGATTGAGAAAAGATGAATAGGTTCGTAAGTGCTTGTGTAACTGCTTCGTGAATCTGGTCCCAGGTGCCTCTCCAACGTTAGCACCTTCACGTAGCGAATCTTCTATTAATGTGCTATATATGCTCAGGGTCGGGTTCATTTATCTAGGGCTGGGCTTGTTGCCATTGCCAAGTCGTTGCAATCTGTGGTTGGAGGGGTTGGAGGGCTATCCTCGATGCCATTTATAATTATCACTTCAAGTAAATTTTCCGCATTTGACGTTAAACTAATTTGACGATAGTGTGTTTTTAGTGATTATTAAATTATTATTTCTGGCGATTATTATATTCTAGCTTCTAGTGTTTCTATCGCTATTAAAATGTCGGGATTATTTTCACAATGTTTGCCAATTGTGGCACAGTGTCCAACGATAATAGTTTATGGAATATACTTGACAAGGGTTGACTTAGTTCCTCTTCACGCTCTTTTAATACCCTGGCGAATACCTCGTCGTCGTCGGGTTTTGGGAGAATTGTTGCTCTCTAGTTATCCTTATTTGCTCTCTAGTTATCCTTATTTGCGTGCTACTTTTATTTTGTAAATTCTTCACTAGTAGTTATTAGTTTACTTACTAGCTTTCCCTAGCAATTATTAGTATATAGTTTATCACCAGTGTATGAATTTGATCAACTTCAGCCGTACTGACAGTCTTTTCTCTTGCATAATTTATCTTTGTTATGTCGAACTTGATTTTCTTATCTTACGTAGTCTCTTATTTACAAAAACTCCTCTGTCTCAGAATTTACTGTCACAGTCCTACCTGTGAGGATTGACATCGAATGTACACACAATCATAATTCTTACGTAGACGATGGGTGAAAGGCGACTAACAGAGGTCTTGTAGGAAGTCGCAGCCACATCCGAGGAACAGCTCCTACTTTTTCCCAGTTGCATCGTGATTATATGCTGCAGTTCTATGCTGCGCGCCTGCCGGAAGCTGGTTATGATGAGGTAGTCAAACTTGAGCCCAAGTTGCTAGTTATATACAACATTAACTGGATATGTACTTTGAATTGTGTGGTTCCTGTTCAGCCTTTGTGACTGGCATTTCTCATGCCAGCCTCCACGCTCTCCTTTTTTTTTCTTCGTAGTTTATACCGGCTGTTTGTGGAGTCACCCATCCAGTTGCTGGTCAGACCCAACACTCCATTCCTTGGCTTATACCGTGAGACCCTCCACACCGGCTTGGGGTCAGGCTTCTCTAGTCAGGGGAGGGTATTTGCCTGATCGCAAGCCCACACAATCCAGTTGGTCCGGTAACTTCTGCAGGAACTTTTGGGGGATGTTCACAGCAACTCACTATTTCTTTCATGCCTTAGATTTGTAATATAGCTTAATGCTGTTATTGCTCGTGGGTGTAGGCAAAGGTGTCCTGCTGCCCTGGTGGGTGTAGGCAAAGGTGTCCTGCTGCCCTGGTGGGTGTAGGCAAAGGTGTCCTGCTGCCCTGGTGGGTGTAGGCAAGGGTGTCCAGCTGCCCTGGTGGGTGTAGGCAAGCGTGTCCTGCTGCCCTGGTGGGTGTAGGCAAGGGTGTCCTGCTGCCCTAGTGGGTGTAGGCAAGGGTGTCCTGCTGCCCTGGTGGGTGTAGGCAAGGGTGTCCTGTTGCCCTGGTGGGTGTAGGCAAGGGTGTCCTGCTGCCCTGGTGGGTGTAGGCAAGGGTGTCCAGCTGCCCTGGTGGGTGTAGGCAAGCGTGTCCTGCTGCCCTGGTGGGTGTAGGCAAGGGTGTCCTGCTGCCCTAGTGGGTGTAGGCAAGGGTGTCCTGCTGCCCTGGTGGGTGTAGGCAAGCGTGTCCTGCTGCCCTGGTGGGTGTAGGCAAAGGTGTCCTGCTGCCCTAGTGGGTGTAGGCAAGGGTGTCCTGCTGCCCTGGTGGGTGTAGGCAAGGGTGTCCTGCTGCCCTGGTGGGTGTAGGCAAAGGTGTCCTGCTGCCCTAGCGGGTGTAGGCAAGGGTGTCCTGCTGCCCTGGTGGGTGTAGGCAAGGGTGTCCTGCTGCCCTGGTGGGTGTAGGCAAGGGTGTCCTGCTGCCCTGGTGGGTGTAGGCAAAGGTGTCCTGCTGCCCTAGCGGGTGTAGGCAAGCGTGTCCTGCTGCCCTGGTGGGTGTAGGCAAAGGTGTCCTGCTGCCCTAGTGGGTGTAGGCAAGGGTGTCCTGCTGCCCTGCTGGGTGTAGGCAAGAGGCATATATGGACGGGTCAACACACAAGACAGATTTCCTGCACCTTTTGCGATATATTTACCTCACTTCTCCAGAGCTGTCCGAGTCTTACGGCCGGAAAGAGATCAAGCTTTTGTTTTCCCAGGGTCAACGTGGTGTTTGCTCTAACTTACTGCTCCAGAGAAACGTGTTTACCCCGCACTTCCACACCCGGGCTCTACAGACTCTGGGACCCCAGGCTCTATCCTGCCTTAGTCTCTATACACTCACAACAAGCGTTTCTGAAGAGCAGGTGTTTCTCCCACGGAGGGATGGGTGTCACTAGGATAGCAAGGCAAGAGGAGTGGCTGCGGCTCGGTCGAGGCTCTGTGTCACTCACCTGCGTGCGAGCAAACATGTGCGATTCATTCATGAACGGAGGCGTACATGTGCACACACACACATGGAAGCGTAAGTCTGTGCCCACTAGGGGAGAGAGAGAGAGAGAGAGAGAGAGAGAGAGAGAGAGAGAGAGAGAGAGAGAGAGAGAGAGAGAGAGAGAGAGAGAGAGAGAGAGAGAGAGAGAGAGAGGAGACAGAGGGAGAGAGAGACGGAAGGGGGAATAGAGGAGAGAGAGGGATGGAAGGAAGGGGAGGGGAGAGTTTTGGGAAGACATGTGTCTTCCCGTCTCTCTGTCTTGCATCACCGTCTCTCCAAGCTACCACTGTCCCTTGCATGTTGCAATACTGTCACTCCATAATACATCCTTGTCGCTCCATGTTGCAACATTATCTCTCCATTAAACACTCTTTGTTTGCAATACTTGATCTACCTGTCGCATCACTCAGTATCTTCCATCTCTTGTAGTTGCAGACGCTTGTCAGCACCCAATCCCTAGTTCTACCTCAGCATGCGTGATGCACCACCATCACCCGTCGACTGACAGGTTCAACACTCATTGCTCCGTAAACTGCATTGTGCAACTGTCCTCTTGTGTACGGCTTATTCCTGCAGTGTTGCGAGTCGCTGTGAGACAGACAATGTGTCCGGGGAGGCAGGGAGAGGAATAATAAAGATGGTGAGGAGGGGAATAAAAGAGTAAGAGTCAAGGGGACGCAGATAAATTCGATATACACCGCTGGTGTCTTGCGTGTATAATAGTTTGAGGAAGAGGGTGGCAGGCGCAGGTCCTGCCTCGCCCTGTGCGCAACCTGCTCGTCACTCTGTTGGTGAAGGACGCGCGTTGGTGCTTGAACCCGGGCGGTGAGGCGGCCTGTTACCGTGTTCAATCACCCCCGGTCTCCTAATGGGCAGGCTGCCCCTACCCGCCCCCACCCCGTGTTCCCGTCTCGTGGGAGGTGGCGCGGAAATATCCGTCATTACGAGGACGCTTGCTATGTCGTTAACATGATGTGGACGCTCCGGTTACGGCAGGATCTGAGACCTCAGTCAGTGTTCTTGCCTCCACCCCCGTCCACTTCAGTGTTCCGTCACCTATCGTGCCCACTAATTCTTCCATTTGCAATTGCAGACCCCCCTTACCTGTCCCCCTACTCCTCCTCCTCCTCCTCCTCCCCCCCACCTTGACGCATGTGTCTGCCTGGTGCAGTGCGTGCGCGCAGGACACGGCAGCTGGCGCATACCGTCGGGGATGTGGGCCAGGCACTGATGAATGTAAACATTGTAGGTCACGGTGAAGGCAGGTATTCGTCACCCAGCTCCTGACACGTCAAAACCGCCGTCACACAGCACCAGGCTGTGTGCTCACCTCTTCTACCTGCCAGAATCGTGCATTAGCTCTTGGACCCCCGCCTTTCTTGCCGCAGGTTGTCTAGTAATGACGCCTGGCCTTATTTCCCCTGTCATGTCTACTTTTAAAATAATGAATGGCGTTGGCTTCTTCAATGTGCTCCTTTAGTTCATTCCATTTTCCCACTACGTTTACGCTAAATGAAAACGTTCTAGCATCTCTATGACTCGTCTCAAGCTTCTATCCATGCCCTCGTGTTCTAGTGGTATTCATTTAAAACTTTTCCTCTTTTTTTCCACTTTTTGTCAGTCTCCGAATGTATTTTATACTTCTCTATCCTGTCTCTCCCTCTCTCTTTTCTTGCGTCGTCAGGTTTAGTGCCTTCAGTCTCTCTTCATATCCCATCCTTCGGAAATCTGAGACGATCCTTGTTGCAAACTAATGAACCCTTTCGAGCTTAGTTGTATTTTTAGGTGGGGGCTCCACGATGGGGCGACGTACTCTAAAACTGATTTGACTTAGGCGTTGAAAAGATATCTAACCACCCTGTCCAACAATCAGGTCCAACCAACATTCACAATCAGGCTCCACCACCACCACTCACCAGTGGGTGTGGGCGTGAGGACCCCCCGCCCACCATGCCCCGGTGAGGCTCCTTGGAGGACCACACAGGGGACCAGTGAGAGTCTCTATTTTAAAACACACACGACCCTTCTGTCGCCCCGTGTTGACACTTGCTGTAAGTGACTCCTTCATTCTTCGTCCGGCCATGTGTCTCCCTCCCCCAGCCCTCCCTACAGTCATGTCTCTCCCTCCCCCAGCCCTCCCTACAGTCATGTCTCTCCCCCCCCCAGCCCTCCCTACAGTCATGTCTCTCCCTCCCCCCAGCCCTCCCTACAGTCATGTCTCTCCCTCCCCCAGCCCTCCCTACAATCATGTCTCTCCCTCCCCCAGCCCTCCCTACAGTCATGTCTCTCCCTCCCCCAGCCCTCCCTACAGTCATGTCTCTCCCTCCCCCAGCCCTCCCTACAGTCATGTCTCTCCCTCCCCCAGCCCTCCCTACAGTCATGTCTCTCCCTCCCCCCAGCCCTCCCTACAGTCATGTCTCTCCCTCCCCCAGCCCTCCCTACAGTCATGTCTCTCCCTCCCCCAGCCCTCCCTACAGTCATGTCTCTCCCTCCCCCCAGCCCTCCCTACAGTCATGTCTCTCCCTCCCCCAGCCCTCCATACAGCCATGTGTCTCCCTCCCCCAGCCCTCCCTACAGTCATGTCTCTCCCTCCCCCAGCCCTCCCTACAGCTGGGTAGTGGAAGACAGGACGAAGCGGGGTTCCACTTATCAAGACTGTGACGGCTACTATTGTATCTCCCTTCCTTCTGGTAACGATGCCTCTCTCCCTCTTCCTTCTGGTAACGATGCCTCTCTCCCTCTTCCTTCTGGTAACGATGCCTCTCTCCCTCTTCCTTCTGATAACGATGCCTCTCTCCCTCTTCCTTCTGGTAACGATGCCTCTCTCCCTCTTCCTTCTGGTAACGATGCCTCTCTCTCCCTCTTCCTTCTGGTAACGATGCCTCTCTCTCCCTCTTCCTTCTGGTAACGATGCCTCCCTCCCTCTTCCTTCTGATAACGATGCCTCTCTCCCTCTTCCTTCTGGTAACGATGCCTCCCTCTCTCTTCCTTCTGGTAACGATGCCTCTCTCCCTCTTCCTTCTGGTAACGATGCCTCCCCCTCTCTTCCTTCTGGTAACGATGCCTCCCTCTCTCTTCCTTCTGGTAACGATGCCTCCCTCTCTCTTCCTTCTGGTAACGATGCCTCTCTCCCTCTTCCTTCTGGTAACGATGTCTCCCTCTCTCTTCCTTCTAGTAACGATGCCTCTCTCTCCCTCTTCCTTCTGGTAACGATGCCTCCCTCCCTCTTCCTTCTAAGAACGATGCCTCCCCCTCTCTTCCTTCTGGTAACGATGCCTCCCTCTCTCTTCCTTCTGGTAACGATGCCTCTCTCTCCCTCTTCCTTCTGGTAACGATGCCTCTCTCTCCCTCTTCCTTCTAAGAACGATGCCTCCCTCCCTCTTCCTTCTAATAACGATGCCTCCCTCGCCCTTCCTTCTAATAACGACGCCTGGCTTCCTCCATCTTCCACCCGGAAACGCCCCTTACCCTCCCTCCTCTCTCTAATGATCACATCAACCCTCACTCAACAAGCTCAACTTTTTACCATTTTTTTATTTTCTTCGTTCAATGTTGACCCGTTTTTGGCTGTGCCATCCCTCCCTCCACCCCCCTCCCCCCATCCCTCTAAACGTCTTCTCCTCCCCTTCAAGAGATCTCACCTCAAAAGGTCTGCTTCCCTCAACAGATCTCTTTCTCACTCTCAAAGTCTCTCCTTGTTGAATGATCTGTTTTGTCTTGAGATCTCTTCCACTCGAAATGACCTTCAGAGGTCTCCTTTGAGGGTCTCCCCCCTTCTGAAGATGTATTTCTCTCGAGGCCTCCATATCTGAAGGTGTATTCCTCAGGTATGTTTCTCTTGACGATGTCTTCTCTTTCTCCTCGCTCTTTGAGTGACTATCTCAACGGTCTGAGAGGCCACACCTCCCTCGCTACAAGACACGTTGGCATCATGTTCTTGCTGTCGTAATTTGAACCCTTTATTTGGGCAGAAAATGCTTATTCCTGGCCCTCGAATTGCCTTGTTGAGATCCCCTACCAGTTAGTGTGCTGTTACACTCAGTGGGAACTACCAGTTAGTATTCTCCCATTCGTGTGTTAGTAGGTAATAACATCTCTCAGTACCTGCACCATTATCCAGTGTGTGTTTATGGTGCAGGAGATAGCGTGTGATCACGCTAGACACGCTAGTGTACTGGCTAATAGCAAGCGTGGCGTAGAACTACGCACACAGTACGTACATGCAGAGTGAGAGAGAGAGAGAGAGAGAGAGAGAGAGAGAGAGAGAGAGAGAGAGAGAGAGAGAGAGAGAGAGAGAGAGAGAGAGAGAGAAAAGGGGAGAGAGAGAGAGAGACACACACACACACACACACACACACACACACACACACACACACATATACACACACACACACACACACACACGTGCCCCTGTCTAAGGGGTATAGGCCCTGAAAGTTTATTTCAGTCTTGACCTACGTTTAGGGCTAAAGTATACCCGCTGAGTAGTCAGTAAACAAGTGTCAGGGTCTTAGTGTGTTGGGGCTGCATTCATCAAGAAGTTACTCAAGTTCTTACGAACCAGTACACCGTCTCTCAGACTTAGGCGGCTGTGTTTACATATATTAAAGAGTTGATGAGGTCGGACGCACCAGGAGGCTGTGTGTGTAACAATAATAATATTTGATTGGGAAGTTTCGATGCTAGTGAACTGTTAAATAAATGTAGACAAGGCCGCCAAAGATTGAGAAAAGATGTAGAGATTCGTAAGTAGGTGCGTAAGTGCTGGTTGAATCCTGGTCTAAGTGGCCAATAATCTCCCTGGATTCCATGTTGGTAATATTGGGACGCATTATCCCGCTCTCAAAGCATTAGCAAAAGAGGACTATAGGGGGGATAAATCTGCATTGTTTGATGTCTTGGAGATCCTTTGGATTGGAAGGAATCTTTTGGAGTCAGTGTTACTATGTACACTATGCAGGGGTGTAGCGTGAGTGTTATGAAGACACGCGGAGGTGTAACGGGGCCAGTGGTCACGGTGTTACCGGTGAGGCCACGAACGGCTCCTGGCGACCATCGTAGCGTAACGTTTCCCGCCTGACGCTCTCAGGGAGGCGAGTACGGGAGCTGGCACTGTGGTTACTCATAGTCTGGCACTGGTCACTCATGGTCTGGCACTCGTCACTCATGGTCTGGCACTGGTCACTCATGGTCTGACACTCGTCACTCATGGTCTGACACTCGTCACTCATGGTCTGACACTGGTCACTGTCCCCCCCCCCCCCCATGTCCTTTCATCACGCTGTCCGACCACTTGGCCTGAACGGTATAGAACGACTGTGTCGCTTCGTGCAGGTCGGCGTTCAATCCCCCGACCGTCCAAGCGGTTAGGCACCATTCCTTTTTCCCCCTGTCCCATCCCAGATCCTTATCCTGATCCCCTTCCGAGTGCTATATAGCACTCGTATAGTTTATAGATTATATGCTATACTAGAGAGCATATACTCGTGATGGCTTGACGCTTTCTCCTGATAGATCCCTTCCTTACCCCCCCCCCCTTCCCTGTCCGTTTTCAGAGGATGTAGCCTAGCACAGTGTAGGAATCAGGCCACAATGAGAGGTTGTAGCCTAGCACAGTGTAGGAACCAGGCCACAATGAGAGGATGTAGCCTAGCACAGTGTAGGAACCAGGCCACAATGAGAGGATGTAGCCTAGCACAGTGTAGGAACCAGGCCATAATGAGAGGACCGCGAAAATACCATTTTCAACAAACTCGGTACATCCGCATTTTTGTGTAAATACCACGACGGTCGACGCCCAACACTTCTCCTGTTTTGTTATACATCTTTTCCGAATTGTAAGCCTCATTAACCGATAGTTTCGCTAGAGAGAGAGAGAGAGAGAGAGAGAGAGAGAGAGAGAGAGAGAGAGGGAGGGAGGGAGGGAGAGGGAGAGAGAGGGAGGGAGAGGGAGGGAGAGGGAGGAGGGGAGGGGGCAGGCAACAGAGAGGGAGGGAGAGGGAGGAGGGGAGGGGGCAGGCAACAGAGGGGAAGCATATATAAAGTTACTATATTCGACTGTTTGGATTGAGAGCTAAACATAGGCGGGTGTCGGGATAAAGGAGGAGGCGGGTGTATTTAGAGCGAGACCCCCGCCCGCCCTGCCAAGATCCTCCTCCACCACCACCGGCGTTCATTGTCTTCACTCTTGACAGACACACCTGGGAGGTGGGGGAGGGGAAGGGGGGGGGGGGCAGGTAAGTGTCCCACACACCCGGCCTGTCACTCCTCACACACCCGGCCTGTCACTCCAGACACACCCGGCCTGTTACTCCTCACACACACTCGGCCTGTCACTCCTCACACACCCGGCCTGTTACTCTAGACACACCCGGCCTGCCACTCCTCACACACCCGGCCTGTTACTCTAGACACACCCGTCCTGTCAATCCAGACACACACCCGGCCTGCTACTCCACACACACACACACCCGGCCTGCCTCCACACACCCGGCCTGCTACTCCACACACACACACACCCGGCCTGCCTCCACACACCCGGCCTGCTACTCCACACACACACACCCGGCCTGCCTCCACACACCCGGCCTGCTACTCCACACACACACACCCGGCCTGCCTCCACACACCCGGCCTGCTACTCCACACACACACACCCGGCCTGCTACTCCACACACACACACCCGGCCTGCTACTCCACACACACACACACCCGGCCTGCCTCCACACACCCGGCCTGCTACTCCACACACACACACACCCGGCCTGCCTCCACACACCCGGCCTGCTACTCCACACACACACACCCGGCCTGCCTAGAGTGGATACCCGTATCATAAACAACAAAACCCCAACCTGTCATAAGGAAAATACCTAATATAACTATACTCTCTTTGGCCTAGTATAGAACATATATGTATTACATTAGGCCTAATATGGGGAATATTAAGCCTAGGATTTCAAATTTAGGCCTAGACAGTATAGATGTGGTTTGTTGTTGTTCCACTGTTTGACTTGCCTTTGGTACTATTTCAATAGTACAAAACTTAACTTATTTTCTAAACAGTCCTGTAAGCTACATCCTCTTTGTACCTTCCATCCATAGTAGCTATAGGTACTATGTTGTTCAGAGGCTGGGTTTGATGCCATTACAGATGCAGCAAAGTACAGGCTGTATCATAATGTATGATACAGCCTGTATCATACATTTTCCTGAATTAATATATCCTGGGATGTGATAGTTCGCAAGCAGAGAGTTAATACAGTAGAATATCTGTTAAATTACGTAAAATAATAAAGCATATTATAATTGTATTATGTGTGGAGGTGTTGTACTGGGCTTTACTGCTGCTCTCAGTGTTGCTAGGCGTGGGCTGCTGCCCTCAGTGTTGCTAGGCGTGGGCTGCTGCCCTCAGTGTTGCTAGGCGTGGGCTGCTGCCCTCAGTGTTGCTAGGCGTGGGCTGCTGCTCTCAGTGTTGCTAGGCGTGGCCTGCTACCCTCAGTGTTGCTAGGCGTGGGCTGCTGCCCTCAGTGTTGCTAGGCGTGGGCTGCTGCTCTCAGTGTTGCTAGGCGTGGCCTGCTACCCTCAGTGTTGCTAGGCGTGGGCTGCTGCTCTCAGTGTTGCTAGGCGTGGCCTGCTACCCTCAGTGTTGCTAGGCGTGGGCTGCTGCCCTCAGTGTTGCTAGGCGTGGGCTGCTGCTCTCAGTGTTGCTAGGCGTGGCCTGCTACCCTCAGTGTTGCTAGGCGTGGGCTGCTGCTCTCAGTGTTGCTAGGCGTGGCCTGCTACCCTCAGTGTTGCTAGGCGTGGGCTGCTGCCCTCAGTGTTGCTAGTGTCTCAGGTGACCATTTAGAGTGCCTCCCCGCCCATAACATGGTCTCACAATTCAGATCTTTAGTGGCGCTATTCACTCAGCTTAAGTGCAATTACCTGTCTCTTAAACATGGCGGGAGGCAACGACTATAGCACATCTCGCTGGTAACGTTCATTCCAAGGTGCTACAGGCGTTCAGGGCACCTTCCACGGACCACACGGGTACAAGCTCTATCTGCCTTGTTAGCGTGGGTTCGAGGACAAGAGGCCACAGGAGCAGATGATTTCTGTTTTCAGTAAAAGAGTTCTCTCTCTCTCTCTCATTGCTCGCTTAAGGTCTTCCTCGCTTGCTTCGCCAAAGAAACTTTGTTTTTCTCTGTACAAACACGCTCCCAGTTACTGTCGACCGCACCGGGGTCACTAGTAAGTGGTGGAAACAAACTCATTACACAGTTTTAAGCGCATGTTCGATGAGGAAATGTTGGGGAACTGATCCCCTACCCATCCTCCCTTACCCCTGGTCCTGCCCCCTCGTCTCACTGCCTACTTGTATCGTATAATGAAGAAAGGTTAATGATGTATGAGGTAATTGTTTGTATCCTCTTGCGGTGTTCGCTAGGGTGGTGGGTGGTGGTACTGGCCTCCTGGTGTGTTGTGGTGGTGGGTGGTGGTACTGGCCTCCTGGTGTGTTGTGGTGGTGGGTGGTGGTACTGGCCTCCTAGTGTGTTGTGGTGGTGGGTGGTGGTACTGGCCTCCTAGTGTGTTGTGGTGGTGGGTGGTGGTACTGGCCTCCTGGTGTGTTGTGGTGGTGGGTGGTGGTACTGGCCTCCTAGTGTGTTGTGGTGGTGGGTGGTGGTACTGGCCTCCTAGTGTGTTGTGGTGGTGGGTGGTGGTACTGGCCTCCTGGTGTGTTGTGGTGGTGGGTGGTGGTACTGGCCTCCTAGTGTGTTGTGGTGGTGGGTGGTGGTACTGGCCTCCTGGTGTGTTGTGGTGGTGGGTGGTGGTACTGGCCTCCTGGTGTGTTGTGGTGGTGGGTGGTGGTACTGGCCTCCTGGTGTGTTGTGGTGGTGGGTGGTGGTACTGGCCTCCTAGTGTGTTGTGGTGGTGGGTGGTGGTACTGGCCTCCTAGTGTGTTGTGGTGGTGGGTGGTGGTACTGGCCTCCTGGTGTGTTGTGGTACCAAGTTCTGTATGTGTGTGTGTGTGTGTAATGGTGGTAGTCGCGTAGTGATGTCCTGTAGTGACCTGTAGTAATGTCAGGTAGTGTCTGTGTATGGCTGGCACTATGTGCTGCCTCCAGTAGTCAGAAGTCGTAATGCGTGTCTGTATGGAGGTGGCACTGAGCCCTGTAGAAGTGCCAGATTCGGTGTGTTTACTAAACCATTTGAACTGGATGTTAGTGCGACCCTCTTGTGTCTTACTAGGCGGGTGTTCGACCCTCGGTGGTCCAATGGTTGGCCATCATACCTTCACTCTATCCTCCTATCCCTCCCAAGTGCCACATAATCATACTGGCTAGGCGCTTTCTCCTCATAATTACCTTACAGTGTTCCAAACGCCATATGCTGTTTTTTTTACCCCATTTTGGTGACTTTTTAGACCTGCGCCGTTTAGGGGTTAAGAAGTGGTGCTAACAACGCTGGTGTCTGGTGTTTCAGGAGCGCCGGGGTGAGCACATGTAGCGGGGGACATGAAGACTCGGGAGACCTGCAGGACCGCAACAACAACAACAACAACAACAAGAACATCAACAAGAACATCACCATGACCAGCGAGGACCTCCTGCAGCCCGGACACGTCGTCAAGGAGCGATGGAAAGTGGTTAGTACAGCATATATATAAGTTATTTGTTTGGTCTTTTGTCTCGGGAAGTCTTGGTGTGGGACCCAGGTGGAGAGGGGCTGATCCGGTGGAGAGGGGCTGATCCGGTGGAGAGGGACTGATCCGGTGGAGAGGGACTGATCCGGTGGAGAGGGACTGATCCGGTGGAGAGGGGCTGATCCGGTGGAGAGGGGCTGATCCGGTGGAGAGGGATTGATCCGGTGGAGAGGGACTGATCCGGTGGAGAGGGACTGATCCGGTGGAGAGGGACTGATCCGGTGGAGAGGGACTGATCCGGTGGAGAGGGACTGATCCGGTGGAGAGGGGCTGATCCGGTGGAGAGGGACTGATCCGGTGGAGAGGGACTGATCCGGTGGAGAGGGGCTGATCCGGTGGAGAGGGACTGATCCGGTGGAGAGGGGCTGATCCGGTGGAGAGGGACTGATCCGGTGGAGAGGGGCTGATCCGGTGGAGAGGGGCTGATCCGGTGGAGAGGGACTGATCCGGTGGAGAGGGACTGATCCGGTGGAGAGGGGCTGATCCGGTGGAGAGGGACTGATCCGGTGGAGAGGGGCTGATCCGGTGGAGAGGGGCTGATCCGGTGGAGAGGGATTGATCCAATGGAGAGAGGCTGATCCGGTGGAGAGGGACTGATCCGGTGGAGAGGGACTGATCCGGTGGAGAGGGACTGATCCGGTGGAGAGGGACTGATCCGGTGGAGAGGGACTGATCCGGTGGAGAGGGACTGATCCGGTGGAGAGGGACTGATCCGGTGGAGAGGGACTGATCCGGTGGAGAGGGGCTGATCCGGTGGAGAGGGGCTGATCCGGTGGAGAGGGACTGATCCGGTGGAGAGGGACTGATCCGGTTGAGGGGGTACGGACTCAGTGGCACATGTGTGGCACTCGAGGAGGAAGGCGTGCCCCCATCTCTCACCATCCGGTGTGGCCATTCAACTGGCGTCATGATAGGGACGTTATGCCTCTTGAGCAGGGAGCCTCAACTGACATCAACACCGTTGACGGTGCCATGCGTGCCAACATTTATCGTGGTGTCGTAATTCCGCACTACTCCTCAAGGAGAGAGGGTGCCACGGTCTCGTCTCTCTCTGGGGTGCCACGGTCTCGTCTCTCTCTGGGGTGCCACGGTCTCGTCTCTCTCTGGGGTGCCACGGTCTCGTCTCTCTCTGGGGTGCCACGGTCTCGTCTCTCTCTGGGGTGCCACGGTCTCGTCTCTCTCTGGGGTGCCACGGTCTCGTGTTTCTCTGGGGTGCCACGGTCTCGTGTTTCTCTGGGGTGCCACGGTCTCGTTTCTCTCTGGGGTGCCACGGTCTCGTCTCTCTCTGGGGTGCCACGGTCTCGTCTCTCTCTAGGGTGCCACGGTCTCGTCTCTCTCTGGGGTGCCACGGTCTCGTGTCTCTCTGGGGTGCCACGGTCTCGTGTCTCTCTGGGGTGCCACGGTCTCGTCTCTCTCTGGGATGCCACGGTCTCGTCTCTCTCTGGGGTGCCACGGTCTCGTCTCTCTCTGGGGTGCCACGGTCTCGTCTCTCTCTGGGGTGCCACGGTCTCGTCTCTCTCTGGGGTGCCACGGTCTCGTCTCTCTCTGGGGTGCCACGGTCTCGTCTCTCTCTGGGGTGCCACGGTCTCGTCTCTCTCTGGGGTGCCACGGTCTCGTCTCTCCCTAGGGTGCCACGGTCTCGTCTCTCTCTAGGGTGCCACGGTCTCGTCTCTCTCTAGGGTGCCACGGTCTCGTCTCTCTCTGGGGTGCCACGGTCTCGTCTCTCTCTAGGGTGCCACGGTCTCGTCTCTCTCTGGGGTGCCACGGTCTCGTCTCTCTCTAGGGTGCCACGGTCTCGTCTCTCTCTGGGGTGCCACGGTCTCGTCTCTCTCTGGGGTGCCACGGTCTCGTCTCTCTCTAGGGTGCCACGGTCTCTCTCTCTGGGGTGCCACGGTCTCGTCTCTCTCTAGGGTGCCACGGCTCTCTCCTCCACTTTGCTGGTTCCTCAGATCTCTTCTCCATCTAACTAGTTCCTGAACACTTTACTACATCTGAAGTTAGACACAACCAAATTATGAATAATTGTATCAGAGTCCATTTAAAGTTGATTCCATCTAGTGTTGGTTTCGAAATTCATAATAGAATTAACTAGTTAGTCATAGCGTTGGTACGCCTTCAAGGAAGAAGTTTATAACTTGAGATTTCCTGTGGCCCGCCTGAGAACACTACTACACTAGTATAGCTCCCTTATAACAGCAGGTATTTGATTTAATCACTAGATCCCAGAAGTCACAATCGACTTGATCATGATCCAGGACGTACCGAAACGTCTTCGTCTCTCCATCTTCTGGTGTGTGGTCTGGTTATCATATCTTCAGCCACGTTATTGTGAATCATCATCTGTCTAATCACTAGATCTGAGACAAACTTCAATGATCTACATTAAGCCCGGAGTGTTCCATCTATCACATACAGACAGCCACGTACAAGTTTCTAAACATCATCCACTAAAATCAACTGACGTCTTAATGTTGCTACTGCTCGGCTTAGGCTCGGCTACAAGTATCTCTCGAAGTTTGTATCATCTGTGGCTATGTCAGGAGGGCTGTTCGTACACCTCTCTCACTGTGTCATGGAAGACGAGAAAAAAACGAATCGTACATATTGAGAACTCTCACTAATTTTCTAGCGACTTGACTGTAACCTTTCCACCAGCGCCCCCTGGATGGGCGTTTGGTAGGACATCGAATACTAAATGTATCTTGCTGACCACAAATGCTAATTTATTAGCTAAAAGAACATTTCACTCTCGTCCCTAAACCCATTAATGTGGCTCTAAGTTTGCTCCCCCCACCCCCGCCCCCCCCCCACCATCGGATGGGCATGAGCTCCGTAAAATAATAATTAAATTAAAGCCCGTTAATATGATAGGGTCAGACCATGCTAGTGTGAGTGTGTGTGTGTGTGTGTGTGTGTGTGTGTGTGTGTGTGTGTGTGTGTGTGTGTGTGTGTGTGTGTGTGTGTGTGTGTGTGTGTGTGTTGTCAAATATGGTGATTGAAATACGGAGAGTGTTTGCAATTTATCACATATGGTGATTGTTTGTAATTGAATGAACATGATTAGTGACCGTGAAGCAGTGGCCCTTGTAAAGCCGTAGGTGCTACTTGCCCCCCCCCCTCCCCCCTTAACCCACAGCAGCCCCCATCCGCCCCCCCCCTCCCCCCTTAACCCACAGCAGCCCCCATCCGCCCCCCCTCCCCCCTTAACCCACAGCAGCCCCCATCCGCCCCCCTTTCCCCCCTTAACCCACAGCAGCCTCCATAAGCCGTCGTCGCCACTCCCAGGACCGTATATGTAAGCCAGAACTTCATCTGGCCGATGTCGACAGGTTATTGTTGATAGTGATACATGTCACTCACCATCACTATACCCTACTACTACTACTACTACTACCACTACTACTACAACAACTACTACTCCTACTCCTCCTCCTCGGCGTAGCTGTTTCACTATTGAACAGTTAGTGGGTATTTTAGAGGGCGTTGTGTGGAGGGAGAAGCTAAAGGACAAGGGTAGTGCCGCCCTGACTGTCACTCTTCACCTGGCCTGCACCTGGCCTTCACCTGGCCTGCACCTGGCCTTCACCTGGCCTGCACCTGGCCTGCACCTAGCCTTCACCTGGCCTGCACCTGGCCTTCACCTGGCCTTCACCTGGCCTTCACCTGGCCTGCACCTGGCCTTCACCTGGCCTTCACCTGGCCTGCACCTAACCTGCACCTAGGAAAATACACACGAGCCCGCCGTATGTAAGGTTACGAGCGTACCTCAAGGTCTCACCCCCTCCCCCCTGACGTGTCCTGGGGGGTGTGTACCCAGACCTTCCCCTAAACTTGACTAGTCTGGTTCAACTTCATCTTTGTTCCATGCTACTTTAGCTGTCAACAACATGAGTTGTACTTGTGCGAAATGGTATCAGTGCAAAATAAATGAAAAAAAACTTTTGTTCGGTGCAGCGAACAGGTTGTTTGTGAGTCTATTATGATGGGGCTCTATTTTACACACGTTTTCAAATGCTTGAGGATTAGACTTTGATTCTATTGTTAGTGTCCTGTCAGCTACTTCCAGTGCAGGCTAGTTATTTTAGTGTAGAGATCAGCCGCTTGTCTGAATTAACATTTATAACCTGTTTGCTTATATATAAAAACATTATTAACACTTTTGGGTACATCTAAATTTATGCAGCTGGCCTTGACAATATGAAGGAGGGTGCAGTGTGTCAAAAAATTATTATAAACAATTAAAACATATATATATATACATATATATATATATATATATATATATATATATATATATATATATATATATATATATATATATATATATATATATATATATATATATATATATATATATATGTCGTACCTAGTAGCCAGAACGCACTTCTCAGCCTACTATGCAAGGCCCGATTTGCCTAATAAGCCAAGTTTTCATGAATTAATTGTTTTTCGACTACCTAACCTACCTAACCTAACCTAACCTAACTTTTTCGGCTACCTAACCTAACCTAACCTATAAAGATAGGTTAGGTTAGGTTAGGTAGGGTTGGTTAGGTTCGGTCATATAAATACGCTAATTTTAACTCCAATAAAAAAAACTGACCTCATACATAATGAAATTGGTAGCTTTATCATTTCATAAGAAAAAAAATAGAGAAAATATATTAATTTATGAAAACTTGGCTTATTAGGCAAATCGGGCCTTGCATAGTAGGCTGAGAAGTGCGTTCTGGCTACTAGGTACGACATATATATATATATATATATATATATATATATATATATATATATATATATATATATATATATATATATATATATATATATATATAATAAAGTCTACGGATACGACCCGTCACATTTCACTCTCAAAACCAACGTCAAGTAAGGTAGGAAAAAGATCCGTAGCTGTGGAAGGATAGTCCGTTGCTGTGAAGATGCTGTTTGTTGCTGTGGTAAAGTATTGCGTTGTTGTAGTCAGTTAAGTGTGTTTCTGTGAAGGGCGGTCCGTCTGTTGCTGTGGAAATGTATTGGGTGATCTGAGGGTTGAAACACCAGAAGCCTGCTGTAGGCAGCGTTTCCTTGTGAATTGAGCTGTATAAAATCTTCCTTGTGAAACACTTGTATTTAATGAAGTCGTATATTGATCTGGTGTTTCAATGTTCTGTTGCTGCTAGAATTAAGTGCTTCCTCGTCACCCACTCCCGTACACACACACACACACACACACACACACACACACACACATGCCAGGTGTGCCAACGCTCACCACATAAACTTTGGGTAGTTCCTGCATATCACATTGTTCATTAAGCTCACGTTTCGAGTGATCTCCAAGTGCATCGTAAAGTGCGAACAGCCAACAATTATCTACAAGAAATACCTGAGGACAAGCCAAGCCGACCTCAGAGCCAGGCTCTGGTGACGGCCAGGCTACCGTAACTCCGCCACAGTACCGCCCTCTGCACTCAACCTTGCCCATTTGTTCTGCCTCGCCCGGGAATCGACCCCTGACCCCTTGGGACTATGACCGCTAGAGCGCCATCCGCTCGGCTGTGAGGCACTGTGTGTGTGTGTGTATAAACCCCCTCTGTCTCTCTCTCTCTCTCACATGCTCTTTATAATACTAGTGTTACATATCATTGGTTGAATCCACACCCTAATCACCAGGGTGAGCACATTCTGTGCACTAAAAGATGAGGGACCCCTCTCACCTGCAGGCTCTAGCATCTGCAATTCAGACCATTCCATATGCAGGATGCAAGCCGGTCCACGTGCATTCTGCAGGCTCGACCGTGTGCAGGCCGCTGGCAATCCCAATTCCCAGCTAATATAAGGCTTCATACCACATATTTATAGGCTACGGGCAGTCACACACACATGTAGGCTGCAGGTCCTGCCACGTGCAGGCTCTAGGTCACCTCTAGTGCAGGCTACAGACCTCTCTAAATGCAGCCTGCAGGACACTACTGGTAGGGAAGGTTCCTGCGCAGCAAGAGCAGACCCCGGGCCTCACCTCCTCGGCCACAGCGTGAAGCGCCATTAACTTTGTTTACCTTTGCCAAGAGGAAGGTATTCTGCAGTTTCTTGACATGCTAAAGTACGAGTCTCGCTTGTAATTAAACACAGGTGGGACACCTTGGTGGTGCTTGGGATCCCGCTGTTGGCACAGGGAGAGAGAGAGAGAGAGAGTGAGACAGAGAGAGAGAGACAGAGAGAGAGAGAGAGAGAGAGAGAGAGAGAGAGAGAGAGAGAGAGAGAGAGAGAGAGAGAGAGAGAGAGAGAGAGAGAGAGAGAGAGAGAGAGAGAGAGAGAGAAAATAACAGCCAACGATCTTGTGTCTTCTAGCCTGTTGCCCCATCAGAGGCCCAAAGAATTTATGAAATTCACTTCCGACCTGCTGCCTACAGCAGGCAGGGGCGGCCGGCCACACTGCCCACAGCAGGCAGGGGGCGGCCGGCCATACTGCCCACAGCAGGCAGGGGGCGGCCGGCCACACTGCCCACAGCAGGCAGGGGGCGGCCGGCCACACTGCCCACAGCAGGCAGGGGGCGGCCGGCCACACTGCCCACAGCAGGCAGGGGGCGGCCGGCCACACTGCCCAGTGTCTCTCTACAATGATAACGGGGGTACAGGGAGGGAAGCCACTTCCGGGTTCCTGTGCCAGAGGCCAGGTATGGTGACGGTGCCATACCCCCCCCCTACCCCCACCCATCCTCCCCCCCCCAGCCACCCCCACCCCATCCCCTCCCCACCACCAGGGGGGGGGGGCAGCTGCTGGCTACACAACACACAGGGAGAGGTGTAGAGGTGACGGAGCTGTGCGTGTGTCCGCAGAATCGAGGTATTAGCTCTTGGACCCCGCCTTTCTAACCAATCTATTTTTTCTAGTATATCTGCTACATATATTTCTCTCTACCACACGTGCACACACACACAGACATGTCCAGGAAGCAACCCGTAGCAGCTGTCTAACTCGCTGGTACCTATTTAATGCTAGGTGAACCGGGGAGTAATCTCCCTTGTTGGCGCTGGGTGAAAGAAACTCTGCCTATTTGTTTCCGTCTCCGCAGGGGAATCGATCCCCAGACCGTTAGGACTACGACCCCCGAGCGCTGTCCACTCAGCCTCGAGGTCCCGAGGTGTGTGTGTGTGTGTGTGTGTGTGTGTGTGTGTGTGTGTGTGTGTGTGTGTGTGTGTGTGTGTGTGTGTGTGTGTGTGTGTGTGTGTCTGTGTGTCTGTGTGTCTGTGTGTCTGTGTACTCACCTAATTGTGCTTGCGGGGGTTGAGCTTTGCCTCTTTGGTCCCGCCTCTCAACCGTCAATCAACTGGTGTACAGATTCCTGAGCCTACTGGGCTCTTGTGTGTGCGTGAGTGAGTGAGTGTGTGCGTGCGTGCATGCGTGCGCGTGCTCTCTATGAGTCCCACCATGGCATCATGGTGCGGGCAACTGCCAGTCACTGCTCATCTTGCACGCAACATTCCTGCAAACTATCTAATTTGTTTACAATAAAGTCGTGACCACCGATGGGTGTTTGGCTCAATATATTATGTTGCAGTATAAGTGTGTTGATCTTAATCAAACTCTCGTGGTTATTAATACTTGCCAGTGGTGGAAGGTTGAGTTTGGCAGAATTACCACTCCTGGTGACTGCCAAATTGGGCTGTTGACACTGTAAACAGTTATTTGGCATCACAGTTCAGACGCAATATTCGCTATTACACTCAACACTATATATTTACACCCTTCTTGAGGTTATCTTGAGATGATTTCGGGGCTTTTTAGTGTCCCCGCGGCCCGGTCCTCGACCAGGCCTCCATCCCCGGGAATTAGCCCGTGACAGCTGACTAACACCCAGGTACCTATTATACTGCTAGGTAACAGGGGCATAGGGTGAAAGAAACTCTGCCTATTGTTTCTCGCCGGCGCCTGGGATCGAAGCCAGGACCACAGGATCACAAGTCCAGCGTGCTGTTCGCTCGGCCGACCGGCTCCCCTGTTTAAAGTTAGTATTTACCTCTTTTGTAAAATTAGTGAACATTAATTATGTCATATTGAACTGTCTTGAGTGTTATTTTTGTTGATATGGATCTGTGGAGGCAGGTTTCTGGTGCCGGTTTTCTGGGTTATTGGAAGTCAAGATGACCAACCGGGCTGTGGTGGGTATATGAGGCCTGCGGGTCGCTCCAAGCAACAGCCTGTTGGACCAAGCTCTCACAAGTCAAGCCTGGCCTCGGGCCGGGCTTGGGGGAGTAGAAGAACTACCAGAACCCCATCAAGCAGGTATCAAGTCACTGGCGACCAACGTAGCTCAGGCATATCGTAGATAACTTAGTGGAATGGAAAATGACTCTAGATTGTCAATGATAGGTAGTGTAAGCACACATATATATACCACGTGTACTTACATACCATGTAACACCACTTGATAATGGTCCAGGATGGACCGAAACGTCGTAGGTTCTCCATTTTCAGATGTGTGGTGTGGACACGACACATACCGCGGTGGTCAGCGGTGGTATGTAAGTGTAGCCACTGCCTGAAAAGTCTTATCCACACAATCCACTCCCTACCAACCGCGGGAGTCAGGCAGCGGTGGGACCACACGCTGGTATCAGTACTCAGCGGCCCAATAACCCACCACACACCCTATACGTCACCCAACACCTCTCTCGCCTGCTCCCCCACACCACGCAACAACAACGTTTTATGGTTATCATCGTCAGTGAATGCTCACGTTATGGTAGCTAGAAATATACTGAATTTTTTTTTTTTTTGAGGGAGGAGAAAACCCGACGGGCGTGCCTCTCCAACGTTCACTCCCGGCCTGGAGCTGCCGCCCTCCTGACGCAGGACAGTGCCGGTCTGGTGCTCCTCTTCCCCTGTGACAGTCCACGGTGAAGGTCCTCCCCCTTGAGGCTCCGGGGGATGAGCTTCAGCTCATGGATTCTGACTCTCAACCTTCTGTCGAATGGTGGACATCTTTCGCAGCATTTTGAGCACTGTTGTCCAGTGCTGGCATCGTTCTCGACTCATAATCGAGGATCTTGCGTTCGATTCTTGGGTGGGACAAATGAAATGGATGAGCACATTTCCTTTCACCTGATGTACCTGTTCACCTAGCTGTAAATAGACACCCGTGAGGAAAGGGTGTAGCGGGAAGAAACGAGTGTTGGTATTGTAAGATTGTTGTTGGAGAGGAAGTTGACTACTGTAGTGATGGGCTGGAAGGGGTGGATTGTGGTTGGCGCCTCCCAGCGCCAACCACAATCCAACCGCCTTTGGAGGCGGCCAACCGCCTTTGGAGGCCAACCGCCTTTGGAGGCCAACCGCCTTTGGAGGCGGCCAACCGCCTTTGGAGCCCAACCGCCTTTGGAGGCGGACTATGGCTCTGGGTGTTACGTGGACTTGTTTGTTTACCAATAGTCGATGGGAGTGTCGTGACATTTTGAGTGTGATGGGAGGTGTGGGCGTTACTGGAGGCAGGGGGCGGCTGTTGCCTTGGAAACCCCTTCCACCCCCACCCCCCCCCTCCAGAGTCCCCCCCCCCCCCCCCGAGACCTCCGTCCCACAGTTAAATGTTAAAACTGGCACCGCCAAAATTAACACTTGGCTTCGTGCAATTAAGACGTGAGATATGATGCAGGGCGAGGCACAGGTGAGGTGGCACCGGTGTTGCCGGGAGGAGGAGGAGACGTGAGGCTGCAGGAACACACCAGAGGAGACGTGAGGCTCCAGGAGCACACCAGAGGAGACGTGAGGCTCCAGGAACACACCAGAGGAGACGTGAGGCTCCAGGAATACACCGGAGGAGACGTGAGGCTGCAGGAACACACCAGAGGAGACGTGAGGCTCCAGGAACACACCGGAGGAGACGTGAGGCTGCAGGAACACACCAGAGGAGACGTGAGGCTCCAGGAACACACCGGAGGAGACGTGAGGCTGCAGGAACACACCAGAGGAGACGTGAGGCTCCAGGAACACACCGGAGGAGACGTGAGGCTCTAGGAACACACCGGAGGAGACGTGAGGCTCCAGGAACACACCGGAGGAGACGTGAGGCTCCAGAAACACACCAGAGGAGACGTGAGGCTCCAGGAACACACCGGAGGAGACGTGAGGCTCCAGGAACACACCGGAGGAGACGTGAGGCTCCAGGAACACACCAGAGGAGACGTGAGGCTCCAGGAACACACTAGAGGAGACGTGAGGCTCCAGGAACACACCAGAGGAGACGTGAGGCTCCAGGAACACACCAGAGGAGACGTGAGGCTCCAGGAACACACCAGAGGAGACGTGAGGCTCCAGGAACACACCAGAGGAGACGTGAGGCTGCAGGAACACACCAGAGGAGGAGACGTGAGGCTCCAGGAACACACCAGAGGAGACGTGAGGCTCCAGGAACACACCGGAGAAGGAGCAGAGGAGGCAGCAGATGTAGGAGTCAGACAAAAAAAATAAATGAGAGAGACGTAGGAGAAAAATTAATTGGAGGGAGAGGAAACTATGAGCATCAGGCCAGGTCCCGCATTGACACAGTAAGATAACAACATACTGGAGTGAACGACTGGCTGCCGGTGCCTCTCCCTCCCTTGAGGTGCCATATAAGCCACGAGGAACCGTAAACCCGGACTGGCAGCCGCCCTCACCTGCCTCCCATATCTCCCAGGCACCACAAGAACCTCCCAGTGTACCTGCCCGACACGCAACTTGCGGCCACACCTCTCACCTTCAAATTAGTCAGGGGCCACAACCCTAAAATAAGAAAACCACCTTTGTGGGGTCCCGCCTTTCCACCCCCTCCCCACCCCCCACCTCATGGGGACCCCACCCTCTCCCCCTGTTGCTAATCTCTATGACTATATTCCCATATTTCGTCCCACTCAGATAATAAGTACGTCATGACCTTGATGTTTTAGTGTTGACATCAGTGCTCTTATCTGTACCATAGTAGTCTACGTCCTCGACTCACAACCGAGGGGTCCGGGGCCCAATTCCAGGCCAGAACAGGAACGGTTGGGCGAGTTTCCTTTCACCTGATGCAGCTGTTCATTCAGCTAGCAGTAAAATAGGTCCCCCCGGAAGATAGGCCACTGTCATGGGTTGCTTCCTGGGCAAGTGGGTAGTGTAGGCTAGGGGGGACCGCGATAACCCCAGGTACACTCTTCATGTCCCTCTGATGGGGGAACTAAATCGTTTGTGCTCACTTGGGAGTTCCCCGTGGGTGGTACTGTAACAAGTCGTTTGTCTTAGATGGTTGGACTGGTCGGTGTTGCAACGCCCTCGCCTCTTTACAGGTCATCGATCGATCCCCGATAACCCAAGTGGTTGGGCATCTGTTCCTCCTATCCCAGCTCCTATCCTGTCCATGTATTCCCTGCTTCATGGTCTGTTCAGGCTCCGCGTTGTCATTTGATAATTCCTCGACCTCCTGTTTCTTCCGTGTGCTATAGGGTCATTGTGGCTTAACCCGACCTTTTTCCCGCGCTTTTGTTGGCTGCCATATGGCCCAGTGATCGCTGCGTGCTGTGTGTAAAGGCACGGGCGAGGGGGGGCGGGGTGTCACTTGTTCGTTTATGCTGTGATGTCTAGCAGATGCTGTGTATTCTGGGTTTTCTTTTTTACGCGGATAACTTTCATCATAAAGCCTGCTGGCAATGATTCACTTGGCGCCTGCGTTACGAAATCTGCCATCACGTCGACATCTTTCTCGGCAGTTGTGGGTGCGATCTCGAAGTCGTCGACGACCTTCATAGGTGTGTGAACGAGTACGAGAAGAGTGCTAGTGTTAATGATCTATGTTAGTGGTGCTGATCTATGTTAGTGCTGCTTATGTGTTGCCACAAAGGAACATTGGTCGTGCTGGGCTGGAATGCTGCGGGCTTGACTTGCAGTAGCGTGCTGAGGACGTCGCGGTAGCGTGCTGAGGACGTCGCAGCAGCGTGCTGAGGACGTCGCAGCAGCGTGCTGAGGACGTGCCGGCAGCGTGTCACACACTTACGTTGTTGAAGGCGTGCCAGGCGACGCCCCGTGATCTTCAGGTGCTTACCTGGGATCTTGGAAGGCCAGTAATTTAAAAAAACTTAACCCCAACTTTATTTGCGGCGTTGATAACGTTCGTACAACGTTATAATTCAAATTCAAATTGATAATAGTGTACAAACGTTGTGGTTACGTTGTGTGTCTGGAATTATCATGCGAACCGCCACCCCCACCTTCCCCCTGCCCCTCCACCCACTCCCCTGTGAGACTTGTAATGTCTGAAGTATTGTGGATGATGTCTGTTTAGTGTGGGACTTGTGGTGTGATCGGACGTGATTATTGTGCGTCATGTGTATGGCCGGATTGATGATTGATGAAGATTAAGCCACCCAAAAGGTGGCACGGGCATGAATAGCCCGTAAGTGGTGGCCCTTTTGAGCCATTACCAGTATCAAGAGCTGATACTGGAGATCTATGGAGGTGCGACTGCACCCTGCGTGACGGGAGATGTCTCCCGTCGTATGGCCGGATATGGTTGGTGTGCTTTATATGGTGCATATCCGGACCTGGCTGCTGTGCGCCTTGTGGTGTGGGCAGCCATGGCCGGTGTGAAGCTTGTGGTACCCGGACCTGGCTGCTGTGCGCCTTGTGGTGGGGGTAGCCATGGCCGGTGTGAAGCTTGTGGTACCCGGACCTGGCTGCTGTGCGCCTTGTGGTGGGGGTAGCCATGGCCGGTGTGAAGCTTGTGGTACCCGGACCTGGCTGCTGTGCGCCTTGTGGTGGGGGTAGCCATGGCCGGTGTGAAGCTTGTGGTACCCGGACATGGTTGCGTTGATATAGTTCCTGTACTTCCAAATTTGCTTCACTCTGGAATCTTGTCTTTTCACGTCCTCCTGGGGCCTCCCAGCCCTTCTGCTTTATATATATATATACATTCTACCAGGGTTATTGCCAAATGTGCAGCTTCCTCCAAAGTGCAGCACCTCCAAAGGATACCTGATCAACCAGGCTGTGACTCATACGTCAGGCTGCGAGCAGCCGCGTCTAACAGCCTGGTTGATCAGTCCAGCAACCAGGAGGCCTGGTCGACGACCGGGCCGCGGGGACACTAAGCCCCGGAAGCACCTCAAGGTAGCCTCAAGGTAGCTTCCCTCCGGAAATGTTGAGTAGGCATGCCAAGTGTGGTGTATCTGGGTATCCCAGAGGGCACCACCATCCCTCTCCATCACCGCCGTAACACCCGCTAGGGCAGCACCCAAGTAGAGAAGAGACAAACGCAGCCTCCGGCCTGGAGTCCTTCACATGTAACGCAACGGAAGGTCGGGTTCACCTCGCCGCGCTCGCGGGCTTCCATGGCTGAACCCCAAGATGGGTTTTGGCATCTCCTCCCACCTCATATTAACCTCTGGCCAGCCAGCCAGTCCCACCTCACAGGTATGTTGCAGCGTGTTCTTGATTTGTTGTTCTCAAGGTTGATCTGAGTCAAACCTTGGTGGATATAAATGCATTATTTTTGTTGGACACGATAGGAACGTTTGTTGCCGCGCCTATCGAGGCGCTACAACACGTTCAGCTCTTCTCTACGTAGAGTAGCTATGTAGCAGCTACTCTACGTTCAGCTCTGCTCTACGTAGAGTAGCCATGTAGCAGCTACTCTACGTTCAGCTCTGCTCTACGTAGAGTAGCTATGTAGCAGCTACTCTACGTTCAGCTCTGCTCTACGTAGAGTAGCTATGTAGCAGCTACTCTACGTTCAGCTCTGCTCTACGTAGAGTAGCTATGTAGCAGCTACTCTACGTTCAGCTCTACTCTACGTTCAGCTATGTGAGTATCCTTTGTCTCTGTGAACATATACACGGGTCTCATTGCTGTCACAGACATAACAGGTCTTTGAGAACCGGTTACCGTCACACAGCGCGAGAACCGTGAACACTGTCTGTCTGCTAGCTGTCATCTTATACCGGATTACTGCAAGCCACTGTTGGGGGGAATAGGGGCTGCGGTAGTCTTCCAGACTTTATGGGAATGCACTAGAAATCCCGTTGTATCACTTTAACAACTTCGGTGGTCTAGTGGTAGAGTATCCGACTGGCGATGCCGGGGTCGCAGGTTCGCGCCCCACCTCATAGCCCTGGTGGATTTTCTCAGTAATGTTATTTATACAAGTGCGCGTATATTTGATACATGGACAGGGGATACATAGATAAGTAGAACGCATAAAGCCACTAATACACAGAGTGCTTTGGGCAGGGGTAGAATAAGAGGACATGATCAGTGGAAGGCAGGGTACAATAAGGGGACATGATCAGTGTAAGACAGGGGAAGAATAAGGGGACATGATCAGTGTAAGACAGGGTACAATAAGGGGACATGATCAGTGTAAGACAGGGTACAATAAGGGGACATGATCAGTGTAAGACAGGGGAAGAATAAGGGGACATGATCAGTGTAAGACAGGGTACAATAAGGGGACATGATCAGTGTAAGACAGGGTACAATAAGGGGACATGATCAGTGTAAGACAGGGGAAGAATAAGGGGACATGATTAGTGTAAGGCAGGGCAGGATAAGGGAACATGGGACATACTTTTCGTTCTTTGTTATAAGACACATTAAGATCATTTTATGATATTTCACTGGTAAGACCATCACGATAAACTTTATATAAAAAAATTAATTATTTAGGTAAAAGTATATACATAGTCTCCTAGAGCCCAGGTGAATGGAATATATATATATATATATATATATATATATATATATATATATATATATATATATATATATATATATATATATATATATATATAATATTCAGTTACAACCAGAATGATGGAACACAGCCGATGCACTGAGCGAAATACACAAGATAATAAGGAGAGGAGACGAGGTGAGGCCACACACACACACACACACACACACACACACACACACACACACACACACACACACACACACACACACACACACACACACACACACACACACACACACACACGCTGAGGTGATCTCGGGGATCGAACTCCCAAATAAGCCAGCCTTGTCCCCGCTGACAGAGCCCAGGGCCACCTGGCTACGTGTGTGCCCACACGAAGGGTGAAATGTTGTTCGCTGCAAGAAGTCAAGGGCGCCATCTGTTGGTATCTGTCAGTCTAGGTGTTTCATGCTATCTCCTCCATTCATCCAAGGCAGCGATATGTTTGCCTGCCAATTATTTCCATTTTAAACTTCTTGTTGCAAATGTTGCAAATACTCTGAAAAGGTGTTAATTGTTGATTGAATTAGTTTCTATCACTGCCGTCCGTCTCCCTCTAACGTTGGTAGCATTCAAGCATCAACACCACAATACACTATGGTCACTGTACTACAGTCGTATCTTAGCCAAAACGGTGTTGTTCTTCCCTCCGCACTGCAGCTCTCGGTCCGAATGCGCCAGGACGCTAAAGAATAAAAGGGGGAGTGGAAAATGTGTCAGCATTGTCAATTTCTTCCTGTGGTGGTGAGGGCGTGAGGCGCCGAACTGAACGAGGCGACGCCATCACTCGAGGCGGGCGTTTTGCCCGCTCGTGCGGTGTCATCCGCCACCGTGAGAGGCTCCGAGCGCTAGTAATGGCCGGTGGTTTAATTGTTTGTTTTAATGTTACCCCCAAAGGCCGAGTTTGTTGGGCAGCTGAACTTTATGGAATAAACCGACCGCTATACCAGCATGTACAACACCCGCTGGGGTGTTCATCTTGCCACTTGTACCCCGCGCGCGGCAGGGACGTACTTGACCGTCTCTAGTGGACAGAGACAAGGAGATTAAAACCTACTTGTCGTCCATAATGATTGAGGTTGCCAGCTGTCACTGTACTCTACCAACTAATAGAGTCGCTGTCTTGTTATTCTAATCCTCTTTCCTCAGTTACCTTGTCACGATGTTGTTGCCTGATGACTTCTTGGATTGGTGCACGTCATAGGATTGATTGATTGATAAAGATTAAGCCACCCAAAAGGTGGCACGGGCATGAATAGCCCGTAAGTGGTGGCCGTTTTGAGCCATTACCAGTATCAATAGATGATACTGGAGATCTGTGGAGGTGCGACTGCACCCTGCGTGACGGGAGATGTCTCCCGGACCAAATGGTGGCCACGTCATAGGGATGAAGTATTGAATATAGTCTCACGCAGGGAGACTGCCTCCTCACCAGCCGACATATATATATATATATCTCCGTTCATTTCCGCAGATGTCAACATGAGAGGGAGAATCCATAAGAACTTGATCAGCCTTACATAATTGCCTCAACTTTACACATTTATTTTAGCTTCAGCGATTGTCCTTCTGTCTTCTTCCTGTTTACACGAAGACTTTAGTAGCGGGATTTTTGATTTGGTGTACATCACTGCTCGCCCTGTCCTCCCTTCACCATATCTCTCTTGTCACAACAATGACAGTGAACTCTGCTAGAGTTGAGAAGGCATGGTTCTCTGTCCGGGGCCTGTCTTCATTTTAATTTTGGAAAAAAAACATTGTTAATTATTGTGTACACTGCGCGCCAGCCTTGGCAAATATTAGGTTAAGACAGAACCATCGGTGTAGATCTAATATTGCTCGTTTTCTGCAGTTTTATTAATTTTTCATAATGTATATGTACCAGTTATATGTATATGTACACACACACACACACACACACACACACACACACACACACACACACACACACACACACACACACACACACACACACACACACACACACACACCTAGGCGTGCAGGTGTGTACATAAGACTGGTGTTGCAGGTGCGGAAGATCGGTGGTGGAGGGTTTGGAGAGATCTACGAGGGCCAGGACCTGGTGACGAGGGAGCAGGTGGCCCTCAAGCTCGAGTCCGCCAAACAGCCCAAGCAGGTCCTCAAGATGGAGGTGGCCGTCCTCAAGAAGCTCCAAGGTCAGTAATCTTTCCAATATTGCTAATTGAATAGTTCGCTAATTACTCAACGTAATGGAAAGACCTAATGAGTGAAGCAGGTGCCCTTGTGGATTTTCTCATTATTATTAGTATTAATTGAGAAAATCACTTGGAGGAATATGCCAGGATTTGAACCATGGACTTTGGTATACCCAGATAAGATAAGATATGTATTATATATAAGATAAGATATATAAGATATGAAGGTGACGAAAAGTCTCAAAAGTAAGTATATTATTAACTCAAATTTCCGGATGAAACATTGTTTTACACCACCATGATAAAGGATGTAAGGTTCTTCCGAAAATTTGGTTGTATAATACTCACAGGTGTATTGGGTCTTCTTGTGTCACCGTCATTGTTATTGTTGCTACTGCTAATTCACCACCTCTGGGTGATGATGTGTTCGTGTTGAGGAGATAGTGAGATGGTGTAGTGGTGAACTGGTGGCGGGAGGCAGTGTCCAGGACCCACACACACACACACACCTGGGGCCAGATTCACGAAGCAATTACGCAAGTACTTACGAACGTGTACATCTTTCCTCGATCTTTGACGGCTTTGGTTACATTTATTAAACAGTTTACAGGCATGAAAACTTGTCAATCAACTGTTGTTATTGTTATAAACAGCCTCCTGGTGCATTGGAGCTCATTAACTGTTTAATAATTGTAAACAAAGCCGCCAAAGACTGAGAAAAGATGTACAGGTTCGTAAGTGCTTGCGTAAGTGCTTCGTGAATCTGGCTCCTGCTCCTTACCCACTACACCCCACCCCCAACATTTACACCAATGGGAAAGCCACTATGGCACTCCGGGGCATGACACTGGCGCCATGACACTCTGGCACCATGATACTCCGACACCATGACACTGGCGCCATGACACTCCACCACTACCTGTGGACAGTTAGAGGGAAAGAGCGTGAACAAGGCCAGGCAGGCCATGTTCATGCCTCAAGTCTGGTGAACTAAGCTTAGTCCCACTACGGAGTTCAACAGCACAGCAGCACGAGTCATGCAGCAGCGGGAACACGGATATGAACACATACACATATTGAACAGCCTACGTCACTGATTCATTTTATTTCCAAAAGATATTTTCCTGTGGAAAGACCAGCTTGAGTTGGCAGGCGGCGCGGCTCGCCTCGACGCCTCCACACACACACAAGGGAACCTTTAAGTTTGCTCTGAGGAAGTTTTCACTTCACTTACACTTACCGGCAGAGTTGTAACTTGGTTTGTGGCCCGGGGCTGTGTCTCACAGCGGCGTGAGGTAATGGTGTTGTTGAGGCTGTTAACTGTCAGGCGATGGACCCAGCTGGGGTGTGGCTACATTGCACCAGCTGGGATGGTCCAGCACCCAGCTGGGATGTGGCTATATAGCACCAGCTGGGATGGTCCAGCACCCAGCTGGGATGTGGCTATATAGCACCAGCTGGGATGGTCCAGCACCCAGCTGGGATGGTCCAGCACCCAGCTGGGATGTGGCTATATAGCACCAACTGGGATGGTCCAGCACCCAGCTGGGATGTGGCTATATAGCACCAGCTGGGATGGTCCAGCACCCAGCTAGGATGATCCAGCACCCAGCTGGGATGATCCAGCACCCAGCTGGGATGGTCCAGCACCCAGCTGGCTATATAACACCAGCTGTGATGGACCATCACCCAGCTGTGATAGCAACAGTTCACTGGCCCACATTCACTAACACAATCATTTGTATTGACATTTGTAGACGATGTTTTCTATGTTTTCATTTCTTGTTTTCATTCTACTCATTATGCTCAATTAGTATAAAGCTTGTCATTTAAGTTTATCATGCCCGAAACGCTTTGCGTAATAGTGGCTTTAGGCATTGTATGTACTAGCTATACCTATAAGTTAAACAATCCTTGTAAATATTTATTGTATGTATGTACCTTACCTAAATAAATAAATTGTTGTTGTATGAAACGTCTGGTGTGAACATTATATATATATTGTGCCCAAGAAATACTATTTGCTTCAGCTCATCCAGATGTATCAAGTGCGTGTATTCACATGGAAATGAATAACCTATCAAGCAGCTGGCGTCGTAATAGGTGTTGCTATACAATCACCGTTGAACAAGTGTTTTGAAAGGTAGGCCTAAAATACCCTGCTGGGCGTATGGGTAGCCTGCCAGACAGGAAGAAGAGGGCGGCTAAATATACACTTACAGCTTGTGGAGTCGTCCTTGTCGCTGGCAAATATGAAGGGGCCTCGATGAGGATTTTTTTGGTTCACCTTCGAGTGTGTTGGTTTCTGATAGACTCGGAGCGTATGTGCCAGCTGCTAGTTTAAGTGTGTTTGGTAGCAAGATCACATGCGGTGTTATGTGTATATTGTTGTATTTTGTGTATAAAGTGTTATGGGTGTAGTGATGTATTATGAAAATAGAAATATATTATGCATATAGAGATGTATTACATGTATAAACAATTTATAAAAATTATATATACATTCCTTCTAAAGATGTATTAATATACGAAAGTACTCAAGGAAATTCCTGCTTCAATTCATCCTCTGTGGTCTGACACTGTCACATTTTTCATCACGAGTTAATGTTCATAATCTACACACAAAAATGTACTATGTGTATAGCTGTGTATAGTCTAGCAATGCAGTACGTGTATATAGCGATGTATTAAAAGTGTCGTGTTGTGTACAGGTCGCGAACACGTGTGCAGGTTCATCGGGTGCGGCCGCAACGAGCGCTTCAACTACGTGGTGATGCAGCTACAGGCCAAGAACCTGGCCGAACTGCGCCGCGCCCAACCCCGGGGAGCCTTCAGCCTCTCCACGGCCCTCCGCCTCGGCCACCAGATCCTCAGAGCCATCGAGTCCATCCACGAGGTCGGCTTCCTCCACAGAGACATCAAGCCGGTGAGTCGCGCGGGAACGAAGCCCCATGACGCCTCATTGTTCAAATTCAAAATTCAAATTCAGATTCAAATGTTTATTTAGGTAAAGTACATACATACAAGGGGTGATACAGATATTGATGAATTTATAGATAGAGCTAGTAACTCTTTACGTTGTATCTCTTTACGTCGTTCAGTGGTTATCTTATCACTTCTACTAGGCCTAAAAGGGGTCGAGGCCAAGCTGGTAGGTGGGTGGGGGGGGGGGGCTAAGTCGTCCACATTCTCTTACTTAATTGGCCTTGGTCTGTCTACATCATTTCCTGAGATGATGTGAATGCCAAAGTATGATGACAAGACCACTCATCGCCTGCATGTGAATGCCAAGCCTATAGTTCACACGCTCCCAAAATAATCCATCTTTACTCTGTCTCTTGATCCTCTTGTCACATCCATTGTTCCGTCCCAGTGCTTGATCATGCTTTCCTCTCTTATTTCCTGTATTGGTCCGATTTGAGAAGGTTTCTACTTTACCTCCGGCTTGGCGCCTTCTTTTGATAATTACTTACCACTTCTACTTTCCCCCACTTCCATACTTACCCTATTTTGGAGTCGTTAATTCAATTTCCATGGCTACCATCCCATTTTCAAACACCAGGGCCTCCATTTCCACGACCGTGATACTGTTTTCTCGCAAAGTGCTCAAGATAATGAACAAATCCCCAAGGGCCGTGACGAGGATTCAAACCTGCGTCCGGGAGCATCCCAGACACTGCCTTAATCGACTGAGCTACGACAGGGTAAAAGGGTTGAAACCGAAGTTCTACTGAACTTACTGGATCCCGTAGCCTCTCCGAGGCACAAACCAGGATTTTACACACACCCCTCCCCTGCACCCGAGCTATGTCAATAGGCCGTTCTCCCTCTTCGCCATCCTTCATTTGATGCATCACGTTAGTGTGATCTCTGTGTGCTCAAGATAATGCACGACATGCAGTTGCGCAGCCCGTTCTCTCGAGTTCTCAACGTAAGAAAAACTCAGTGGATTGGTCTATCTAAAATCGTCAAAACCCAACCTACCGGAGGCGATATAGTCAATAGCCCCTAAAAACGTCAACACTAAGAGGTTTTCCATTTCTCTAAACCACCGCAATTTTCACGCCGGGGTCGATTGCGTCAATGTGCTCCTGATCTCTGGTATGACAGAATATGCTTTTCCATTTGGGAGAGAGCGAAGCAGAATTAGTTTTCATCTTGATTCCGTAAGATGACAACGGGTAACGGTGTGTGTGTTGTGTTGTCTCCTGGTGGAACCCGAGGGAGGGGGAGGAAGCTAGTAATAGTGCGTGTTGCCTCCTGGTGGAACCCGAGGGAGGAGGTGGGGGGGGGGGGGGGGTAGGAAACACGATCCGCATGCCGTTGAGGATGAGATAAATCCTCTCCTCTTCCTCGTGCTGCCAAGTGCTCCGACGGGGCCTTGGCCAGACGAATTGGTGGCCAGGAGCGCTGTTATTATTTTGGCTACTACCAGTGTGTGTGTGTGTGTGTGTGTGTGTGTGTGTGTGTGTGTGTGTGTGTGTGTGTGTGTGTGTGTGTGTGTGTGTGTGTGTGTGTGTGTGTGTGTGTGTGTGAGAGTGTGTGAGCAGAGGGAGGTGACCGGATACCGGCAGCGGTAAACGGAAGTGAGGACTCGCAGGCGTAGTTAAGGGATGTTTTAGATTTAGCTACTCAGAACGAAATGTCCATGTAGCACGGGCTATGGTGAGCCCGTAAATAGGCTCACTAGGCTATGGTGAGCCCGTAAATAGGCTCACTCGTTAAAGTTAAAAAGTGAGGGGAACGGACCGGATTATTTAAAGAAAGGGGGTGTCTAATGGATGAAGTGTGAAGTGCGGACATCTTAATAATAGGTTATGAAGAATAGGTAACCTTTGTATGACATAGAACCTGTCTCCTGAAGCACAAATCATCTGGATATCATCACACGACACTATCTCCTGAAGCACACATCATCCGGGTATCATCACACGACACTATCTCCTGAAGCACACATCATCCGGGTATCATCACACGACACTATCTCCTGAAGCACACATCATCCGGGTATCATCTCACGACACTATCTCCTGAAGCACACATCATCCGGGTATCATCACATAGAGCAGGAAAGCCCTTTGTCTGCTCTTTAAATCACACGAGGACAAGAGATAGTCTGACGTCATAAATGTTGACGAAGGATGTAAACACTGAAAATCAGCTGATGGGGCACAACATGGCCACGTGTCAATGAGTGCGGGGCTGTCTTTCCCCTCCAAGTGTATCGAAAGATATGTAAACTCCCGTTGTCCAGGACAGGACGCCTTTACTTATAGGCTTATCGAGGTCCCTCTAGGTCAACAACTGACCTTTCTCATGCTGCACCCCCCACAACAGTTGTGTAACTCTCCAGTACCTACTTTATTGTTAGGTGATCAGAGACATCAGATGAAGGAAAAGGTGCCCAACCTTTTCTTTCCTGGCGTCAGCGTGTTTGTATTGCTTGGGAGTGTGGGAGGGGGGAGGGGGTGCCAGCCTTCAGCGTGTGGGAGGGGGTGGGTGGGCTGGCTGTCAGCATGTGGGCGTTGCAGAGGCTACACACTGCAGAAGAGCTGCGGACTCTCCTCCGTTATTGATCTTAGCTCTGATTGACAACGCTTCAACAACTGTACAGTAGTACACGATTAGGTCTTCAACAGATGCAATTGGAATGTTAGAAACTATACACGACTCCGGGGCAGGGTGCATGAGCGCCCCCCTCACAAAAGTGCCGGAGCCTAGTAGGTCATATGCAGGTCATGGTCATAGTAACATTGTAGGGGTGACCACTCGGTCAGCCTTGCCCCTATGGCTCTCCAAGGTAAACATAATCTTACTCACATATTTTCACCTTGAAACCAGAGGATAAACAGACGCAAGGAAAGAGTCCATAATAAGAGTGAGTACAAGGCTGGCACACGAAGAGAAACAAGGTGCAAGACTAAAACACCTGAGAAACTTGAGCCGCAAGGTTGCAAAAGTTTTAAGAGTGGGCGCCTCCCCCTCCCCCCCCCCCAACACACACACACGCGTACGTCTAAGGGCCAGACGGCTGAGTGGACACCGTTTGGGACTCGTAATCCTAGGGACCGGGGATCGATCCCCGGCGATGGCGGAAACAAATGGGCAGAGTTTCTTTCACCCTGATGCCTCAGTTCACCTAGCAGTAAATAGGTATCTGGGAGTTAGACAGCTGCTATGGGCTGCCTCCTGGGTGTGTGTGGGAGGAATTAAGGGGGGATCCGTTAATTAATTGACAGTTGAGAGGCGGGCCGAAAGAGCCAGAGCTCAACTCCCGCAAGCACAACTATGTGAGTACTTACTCACTCGTGTGTGTGTGTGTGTGTCTCTCTCTCTCTCTCTCTCTCTCTCTCTCTCTCTCTCTCTCTCTCTCTCTCTCTCTTTCTCTTTCTCTTTCTCTTTCTCTCTCTCTCTCTCTCTCTCTCTCTCTCTCTCTCTCTCTCTCTCTCTCTTTCTCTTTCTCTTTCTCTTTCTCTTTCTCTTTCTCTCTCTCTCTCTCTCTCTCTCTCTCTCTCTCTCTCTCTCTCTCTCTCTCTCTCTCTCTCTCTCTCTCTCTCTCTCTCTCTCTCTCTCTCTCTCTCTCTCTCTCTTTTCCGCTGGCCTCCCTCTGGAGACTAACGTTACTCTCAGATAATTATGGATATAAATATCCATATATATATAGATATAAATATATCTATAACTCTATATTTATGGATATAAATAAACGTTGCCTCGAATGGACTAATAGGCCTTCTGCAGTTTGCTTGATTCATATGTACTTATGTGACCAATCAAGAACGTGGATTGTATATGTTCTCTCAATCATTTTTTCAGTAGATTGGAGGTGGTTTTTGGGTCGCTAATCCTGCTAGAAAGTTTAGTTGAGATCACTTTTGGAGTATGAGGATGGCGGTAGTGGAGGTGGTGGTGGTGGTGGTAGTGGAGGTCGTGGTGGTGGTAGTGCAGAAGACAATCGTGAGAGCTCCACATACCTGGCTTTCTCCTGCCTTTAATAATGACCATGTTGTATCCATATCTATGAGTTAAGGGGGGCCAGCGGTGAACTTAGATCATTATAGAGTGGTGTGGCCTGTGAGGTCTCCTGCCTTGCTTAGCACTCGTCTCCAACGCCCTTCCACGGGAGCCTGTAGTCTCCTTGAGACTGCTAGCAGTCCGTAGGAGCTCCCTCTTCACCCCTCCCACCTCTATCCTTTACTAATATCTTGGAAAATATATATATATAATGATGGGTTCACAGCGTGGGTTTACTACTGGCCGCTCATGTTTAACAGCTTTGTTCTAATTTTGTCATGTGTATTTCAAGCAGTTGAGGGTGGCAAGGACTGCGACACTCTGTCTTGACCTTAACAAAGCCTTTGGTACTGTGTCTCACGAGACACAGTACCAAAGGTAAACGTGGTACAAAGACTTATAATATTTGGCGGTTATCCTAAGTGGAACAAGGACTTATAGTCATTTCGAATAGATCATAGAGTTAGTATAAATAGCGTTCAGTCCGAATGGGAAACCATTGTAAGTGGAATGTCCCATAGTTTTTTTGTCCCAGGGTGGGACAAAAATGGTTGGGCACATTTTTTTAAACCTAATTCATCTGTTCATCTAGCAGTAAGTAGGAACTCAGGAGTTAGTTAGCTTGTTGTGGAGTTGCATCCTAGACAGGGTCAGTAATTTGACTTTTGGGAGGGGGGTTACCTACCTTGAGGTTACCTACCTTGAGGTGCTTCTGAGGCTTAGCGTCCCCGCGGCCCGGTCGTCGACCAGGCCTCCTGGTTTCTGGACTGATCAACCAGGCTGTTGGACGCGGCTGCTTGCAGCCTGACGTATGAATATACTCTGGCTTCTGTATGAATATACTCTGGCTTCCGGTCCCCCGACACAATGAACTATTATTAATTAATTACATGTTAACAATGATGTATTGCTGAGGGGTGTGATTGAGTGGTGTGGTGCTGGAGGATCAAGAGCCAGCTGTGGGGTACACAGAGGCCACATGTGCAGTTAAAGGGACATTCTCTCCTAGCATCTACATATATTAAATATTCATGCGTGCATCTTAGCATGTCGAGGACCTCCTCCCCAAAAACCAGCCGTGATTTCAGGTTGTTTAAGAAGACGGGATTCCCTTAATACCTTTACCAGCTGTCACGGGTCCAGCCCCCATCCTCCAGGCCTCTAGCTTTATAATTAGTCTAACACAGCCTATCTTCTTCACCACGCCCACCTACCTGACCACGCCCACCTACCTGACCACGCTCATCTACCTGACCACGCCCACCTACCTGAACACACTCCACCTACCTGACCACGCCCACCTCCCTGACCACGCCCACCTACCTGACCACGCCCACCTACCTGACCACGCCCACCTACCTGAACACCCTCCACTACCTGACCACGCCCACCTCCCTGACCACGCCCACCTACCTACACCTCCCACCTCATATATTCCTCTTACATACAACACTGTAATAATTCTTACTAATATCCCAGTGGCACATTCTGGTGCTTTGTTTCCATCTGTGCTCCCTTATTTATGTTCCTCTCGTGACAAATAGCTTCTCATAGTCTGCCTTGTTAAATCCCCTGAGTATTTTGTCACGATTATGTCTCTCCTGCTTCTGTTTTACTTCGAGTGATGAGGGTTAGTTCATTTTATCCCTTTGTGATTTTCTTCTCAACTCTAGGAATTTTCTCAACTCGAGGAATTTTCTCAACTGGAGGAATTGTCTGGTTGTATCCCACCAATCATTTTCACGGGACTCCTGGTTCAACCTTGAGGCCGAGCGGATGTCTGGACTCCTCCTCCGCCTGGGAGCCGCCTGATCACGTCTTGTTTTCGCGTTTTGGCTTTGCTACTGCCGTTTGGCATCCCTTTTCTCTTCTCCAATATGCTGATAATACAGTGATTGGTCATTCCCACGGATGTTTCAAAGTTGACTTGAGTTTAACTCTTTCTCGGATTTTATCAGGTCGGTCAAGCTCTGCTGGTTGCCCTGCTCCAAGTTGAAGCATAATCTAATTTAAACTTCATCGTTCACTCCAGGAGGAAGTCTTTATTCATTTCATCATCTTCCCCTTACTCCTCTCTTGTGTTCTAACTTCCAGAAGAGCCTCTGGTGGGCCATCTTATCAAAAGGATTTCTTAAATCTAAATACCAGTAACTGCAATTTAAACATAGTTCTCTCGCCTAGATCATTAGTATGTCTTTATAGTCTCCGTGGTGTAGTGGTAAGACACTCGCCTGGCGTTCTGCGAGCGCTATGTCATGGGTTCGTATCCTGGCCGGGGAGGATTTACTGGGCGCAATTCCTTAACTGTAGCCTCTGTTTAACGCAACAGTAAAATGTGTACTTGGATGAAAAAACGATTCTTCGCGGCAGGGGATCGTATTCCAGGGACCGTAGGATTAAGGACTTGCCCAAAACGCTACGCGTACTAGTGGCTGTACAAGAATGTAACAACTCTTGTATATATCTCGAAAAAAAAAAAAAAAAAAAAATCATCTCTGTGACCCTGCCATAAAAGCTTAGCTTTACGTGATTTCGAACCTCTGGTCCCTTACTGTTTATCTGTAATAATTTTTCATAATGATCCAGGCACTTGACCCAAAATTATGTTTCACTGCAAGCAGATGTGCCTACCATTGTGTTTTCTTATTTGCTGATTACTTAAATAAATTATGATCTTCATAACGCTACTAAGTTTTCTGCCCATTTCAGTCCAATTTCAGCATGGGTCGCCTGCCTCACAACTGTCGCAAGACATACATGCTGGACTTTGGACTTGCTCGACAATACACTAATGCCAACGGTGAAGTGCGGACCCCAAGAGCCGCTGCAGGCTTCAGAGGTGAGTTAGTCATATGTGGCAGCATCTTGCTCAACAATACACATTATCATTTACATGCACAATATTTAGATTCTTGTTTGAGAGATTTTGCCTTTTATATGAGGTATTAATCCTTGGTACTTTTATTTCTCCCTATTGTTGAAGGAGTGATGAAATGCGCCGCATCCTCTCAACTTTAATCATATACATATTGTGATTATACATCTTCCCATTGGGTTGTATATATGTATGTATTTTAAATTGCAAAACCTTCTTTCCTTCAACCTTTTCATTAGTTTAAGGGGCCAGGAGTTAAAAAATATTTAATTTATATGAAAATTACTTGAAAATGTTAAACAAAACTCCAATTATTTGGCATCAGTATTGTGAAAGTTTCAGCTCAATATGTTAAGAAATGGATTTTATATGAATATTTAAAAAAAAAAGCTTTGATTATATGGAGAACAGCCCTATTAAATGGAACAGAGGGATAATACAGCAATAAAGAGATGCAAGCAGCTATGTCCGACGCCCAAAGAAGAAGAATAGTAGTAAGGAAGGTCCTCAAATGGATATGCAGCTGGTGCCTTTCTATCATTGCTGAAACATAAAAGGAATGACAGTGTTAGAGGAAAGTATCAAGCCATTACAACTATATTCTTCATTGCTAAGTATTACATAATAACACAAATAATATGGAGCAAGTATGTTATTATGCTGTATTTTTTTATATATCATATAAATACATTGCCCAATGCCAATATCTGTTACTTCTGTTATATGTTATAAATACAGTTTCTGTTACTTAATTTGAAATTGTGAAATTTGAAATTTGTTATCGATAATTTTTTTTAATTTTTTTTTTCCGGTTTGTGTTATGATATTGAACTGTTAGGGAAAGTTGGAGCATTTACCATAAAGATTATGCAGAAATAATTTGAGTGTGTTTGAGAAAGGTTGATTATTTGAACTCCCAGCTCCTTAAATATTTGACTAGATCAGCTATGCAGTATTGTTTTGAAAGGTTCTTGTTTATGGTATTATAACCACACAATGTGAATTATGTGGGATTGGGAGTTGTTTGGTGAAAATTGTTCCCAGTGTTGGGAGAAGGAAACATGTTATGTTTACCGAGGTCCTCCTTGGCCACCATCTGATCTTTTCGAGGATGCAACCCATAACAGTTGCCAGACTCACAGATACCTATTTACTGCTAGGTGAACAGATGTATCAGGTGTAAGTAAACATGTCCAGACATCTTGTACTGTCTAGGGCTATTCTGTTGAGCCATCCATGGGATATGTTTTATAACCATTTTTTCTAATTTATTTAATAAAATTCAGGCAGTACTGTCTAAGCATGTTATATAGAGGAATGTCACTTAGCTGTGTTGGCGATTGAGTGGCCTTTTATTAATTGCAATACAGCATGACTATGCACTTGGCATGGTATGTCAGCCATCAGCATGAGCTTTATGCATGACTGTGTGCAGTCCAGTGCTAAGTTATTTTTATTTTAATTAGTTTGTAGCTTTTCTACACCTCTTTAATTGTGTCTTAACATTTTTAAAATGATCAGACTGACAGGAATTGAAACATGTAGTAATAGTCAGCAATATATATTCTCAAAATGAGCTACAGGGTGGTAACAAGTAATTCTATATGAATCCGTAGGACACTGCATAGCCTGTGGAGATAAGAGAGCTGGATATTATTTCGTATCAAAATCCAGTTTGTAAAAATTTTCAATAACATTGGGGGGGGGGGACATTTCTTAAGCCACTGGCTTCTGGTTTACAACAAGGCAACTATAGAGAGAGCATGGCCTTCAGGTAAATTCGGGTAAAATGCCTACCTTGTGAGTGATAGCAAAAAAGTTAGTTAAGCAATGGGTTCAGAAACTGGGGTCCACATTCTTTAAAGCTAAGCAATTTACATATACAGTGAACTAGTGATTATTAATTTGCAGCAGATTTGTGACAAATTAAGTTAAAAGGATAGTGATCTGCTAGGCTGTTCTGAACAATTGTACCTATTTATTTGTCATACATTTTATTCTTTATATTATATTGGGAATTATTCTATGGTTAATGACAAGTAAATTCTAAATATTTTCCTTTATTCACTTCTTGGCAATGCATGAACTGTAACTGGCATTATTAGTATTTAGATGCTTTCCTATTATTTAGAGGATATTTTTGTCAACAAAAGTGACAACCTCCCAAAATGCTTTGCATAATAGTGGTTTCATAGATTGTGTAATTCCTCTTCCTACAATTTTTACATTACGCCTTTGTTCTTCGTACACACATTCTGTTGAATAAAAGTTTATTGTATATTGTATAATTACAGCAAAACATTTTGTTGACAGGTACAGTACGTTATGCTTCCCTAAATGCTCACAAGAATAAGGAGATGGGGCGTCATGATGATCTGTGGTCGTTATTTTATATGGTCGTTGAGTTTGTTAATGGTCAGTTGCCATGGAGAAAAATCAAGGATAAGGAACAGGTACATTTACCTATTTAGAACCAGTTGTAGCATGCCTTTCATTGATGTCTAATGGTAATTCTTCCTTTAATTTTTTTAAATAGATAATATTAGAAAACATGCATTGCTTTCTCAAGACTGATATGTCTGTACAGTACTGTTTATTATTATTATTATTATTATTATTATTATTATTATTATTATTATTATTATTATTATTAAAAAAATTATTTTGAAATCCAGGTAAACTGTCTGAATAATGAACCCAAATCTAACCAAAGAATTATGGATATGTTGGATACAGATTTATTGTATTATTTGCATATAGCCCCATTGGGGTCTGTGTGCAATGTTACTTGGTTACAAGATAAAATAATCATCATGGTCCTACTCGTTCAGCGGAATGTACAGTAGAGTACTGTAATGTGTTGTACAAGAATATACCTCTTAATGGAACCTCAATTAACAAATTTAATGCATTCCGGCACCGAGCTCTTCATGTGAAACACTCGTCTTTCGAAACAGATTTCCCCATTTAAAATAATGTAAACAAAATTAATCCATTCCACCCCCCAAAAAACATCAGTATGACATTTTATAATGTAAATATAATACTGTGCATGTAATTATTATAAATATTTTGTTTCAATGTTTTCAATTGTACATGTACTTTACCTTATGAAAAGTCGTTGCTGGCTTGAGGGAGACGATGGGGAGGTGGCAAGGAGGAGAGGGGTTACAGTGTGGAAGGAGAATCCACCTCTGAGTCAGGCGGGCTCTCTCTTGGGAATTTCACTGGGACCGGGTTGTGGTTCACTATCACTTGCTCGTCTTTTCTCTACTTTTCCAAAGAACGTATCTATTGGCAATTGCTTTTGTCTTCATTTTAGGATGTCCCTAAAATGAGACGGCAAACTGTCATTAAACATGTTCACACACTGTGTTGTCACTGCTTTATCAGTATTATGCTCTTCCAAGAATGTGGTTACCTTTTCAAACATTCCCAACACTTCCTGATCTCACTGGAAGAGGCTGCATTGCTATGATTTCCTTCTTCAACTCAAATCAACAATAATTGTGTCTTCCTCTTGACAACACTATCTTTATCAAACAGCTTCTTTAGCGACATCATGAGTTATAAATTATAGTCACAAAACCACAAAAAAGCACAAATAAATGCAGAGGGATTCTTGTCCTGTGTGATACAACAACACTGTTGTCAGTGGCGTCCAAGAATTTATGAGTATCAGCAAGAATGCTAGGAAGCACCATGTGGTTTTCACGTTAATCGAGCGGAAGCTCATCGATCGAGACAAATTTTCGGTGAGTGGCTCACTCGTTACTTGAAATGCTCGGAGATGGGGCCGCTCGTCACTTGAGGTTTCATTGTGTGTGTAATTACCTAAGTGTTAATTACCTAAGTGTAGTTACAGGATGAGAGCTACGCTCGTGGTGTCCCGTCTTCCCAGCACTCTTTGTCATATAACGCTTTGAAACTACTGACGGTCTTGGCCTCCACCAGGCCAAGACCTGGTGGTGTGTGTGTGTGTGTGTGTGTGTGTGTGTGTGTGTGTGTGTGTGTGTGTGTGTGTGTGTGTGTGTGTGTGTGTGTGTATGTGTGTGTGTGTGTGTGTATGTATATAATAAGTCTTAATTTACAGTAAACCATATCCATATATTGAAGCTCTCTATTGACCCATATCTGACATGTCTGTAATCCTGAAATTAGGCTTGGATCCATTATTCAGACAATTATAAAAATAGTACTGGAAAGATGCTGGGCATTTTTAATATAATTACACTGTCAAAAACCAAGTAAAACATATAACTTGGATACAGATCATTTTACATTGTAGATGACTCATCTACAGATTTTCAGACCTAACCTAATAATACACACAACCCACAAATCTGTAAATAAAAATTGACAATTATTAAGTCATGTAATGGAAAAAAAATAACACCAATGTGTTCTGTCCCTTTTTCTTCTTAAGAATGTAAAGTCATCATTACTATATACTCTCTTAACTCCAATGTACCTTCTTGTATATAAATAAATAAATAAAATAAATAAATATTGATGTGTGTAATCTCTTGTAGAGTACTTCACTCCTTATACCTTTACTTCTACATTTTTTTCCTTTACTTCTGCCTTTTCCTATATTTTTTTCCTTATTCTAATTTCTGTCTTCTTCTTTCCATGCTGTTCAACCACTTGGGCTGGACGGTAGAGCAACGGTCTCGCTTCATGCAGGTCGGCGTTCAACCCCCGACCGTCCCAGTGGTTGGGCACCATTCCTTCCCCCCCCCCGTCCCATCCCAAATCCTTATCCTGACCCCTTGCAAGTGATATATAGGCATAATGGCTTGGCACTTTCTCCTGATAGTTCCCTTCCCTTCTTCCCATGCTTCTTCCTTATTACCATACTTTAAACCTTTTATTATACTATACCTTATTCCAATACTTATTTATTTATTTATTTATTTATTTATTTATTTATTTATTTACTTATTTATATACAGTATATACTGTACAAGAAGGTACAATGGGTTTGTGAGAGTACATAGCATTGATGTTTTTACATTCTTGTAAAGCCACTAACACGCAAAGCGTTTCTGGCAGGTTCTTAATCTAACAGATAATTTTAAGTAGGTAATTTCTAGCAAAATTGAAACCCCTATTTAGCCCTGTGAACTTTAACCCTATTCGTATACAGTATTTCAAACTTATTCCTGTACTTCTTACCTTACTCCTTTTCTTGAACCCGACGTAGCATCTCACTCTTATATTATAAACTAACTTTATCTTGTATATCTTTTTCCATTGCAGAACTCGTTCAGGACTGATCGGAATATTGGCAATTTTTTTATTTTCAGATTTATAGGTTAGGTGTCTTAATTTTCAGCCACATTAGTTTGTAAGCTAATAATATGCACTAGTTTGATGTGGGTGAGTGTGCACAACTGTTACAAGATATTATTTATAAACTGAGAATTTATGTAATAAATAACCATTATTCCAAATGTCAGTACCTATGAACTATGTCAGAATCTTGTATCTATAGCTACTGAAAATCATATTATGCTCTCTCAATCATCATCAAACTATTTTCTCATTTAAAAATTCTATGTAGCATATACAGTGCACGACTTTATAATGGAAAGTACAATAACAGAATTTCCATGCAGGTTGGCCTGATGAAAGAAAAATATGACCATCGATTGCTCATAAAACACTTGCCTTCTGACTTCAAGCAGTTTCTAGAACACATCCAAAACTTAGATTATCATGATAAGCCAGATTATGCTGTGAGTGTTTTATTAGCATTTTGTAATTATGTGTGAAATATATTTTGCCATATAATTTGAGGATTGTTGCATAACTTTTTTAAAATAAGTGACTAGTAAATTATTTCTGCAATATGCTTAATTTATATTCATTTTTCTAGATGTTATCAGGGTTATTTGAGCGCTGCATGAAGCGTCGGGGGATTAAGGAATCGGATCCATTTGACTGGGAGAAAACTCCCACTGATAATTCTTTAGGCACTACTACTACTACAACTCATGCTGTCATTACCAAACCTCAACATGCGGACAGGTTGGACTATTTTCACTCGTACTTCATTATATTTTCACTTAGTTCTTCTGGCAGTAGTGTTTCACACAGAGAGCAAACCACATAAGAGAAAAAATGCAGCATCTTTTCAATAGTAATTAAAGGAAAGTCTGAATAACGATACCTACCTAATCCAAAGATTGAGGATTCAAGCAGTGTAAAATCTGAATTATTTGAGTTTAGGTCTTTGTGGCACTGCATTATTTTGATACATGCCTATATAGGGCACTGTGTCATTTAGATACAGGATTATGAAACCCAAACAGTATTAGCAGTACAGGGATTTTTTTTTATCCTGTATCCAAATAGTGCAGGACCCCTGTAATTTATGAGTTCATTGGTTTATGTACCTGTCTCCAAAATATCCACATTCAAAAGTTAAGTTAGAGATCCTTGTTCAGATAATTCTTCAATGTCTCTTGAGAAATTGCAAATCCTTCTTGTTATGGCATACTACATAAAATCTGACGTCCCTGATGGGTATTTATTTAGACAAAATGTTGCCAAAATCAGATGTTGAAATAATTCATTGACACAAAATCAAAATCAAATTGTATACTGTACACAATGGCACCGGGAGCAGGGGCAGAACTGGGAAACACTTGTCTCTTGTTTATGTATCAGGGTGTGTTAAATCTCCAATTTTTGGTATAATTTTTTTTAGATGCTTTTAATGACTTGTGTCCCATCACATTAAAGCATCGTCTTCTAGTGAAGACTTCTATTTTGTCTACCACTGGACCATTTGTTATCATTCTTTAACATTATTATGATGCTTTTTCCTGCAACAGTCGATTGGTTTATGGTGGTGGTGGCGGCATGACAGATAACATGCTTGATGACAATGTGTTGGGTTCTGTGGATAATCAGGAAAATGTTGAAGCCCCACATGATCGTGAACATGACCCTCGCAGACGTAGACGACGAGACACCGTCCTTCACCCACCGCAGCCTAACATCAATCAGGTGTGTTAGCTATGTTCCCAGTACTTCATTCAGATGATGCTTTCATTTTATGGCTGTCTTCATCATGGTATCAAGTGTTTTATTCAAGTATTTAAATAACTGTGATTTACCACAGTATTCCGCATTAAAAATAGAGCCCAGATTTGCTAAGAATGAGACCACGAAGGTATGTGATTGATTCAAAATTGAATTCATCAAATAATGTTGCCAGAAGACACTCTGCAGGCAGTAAGTGATGATGGGATGTGAAACTGAGAGGGGCTGGTGGGGTAGCTGGACCACAGTAGCATAGAACCCACTGCTTATATCTCTCTGCTGTATCAACTTCCCGCTCCTTAATTCATGTAACTCGTGTTAGTTTGGTGAGCCCACAGACCACATCGTGGTGTCCTAGGGTCCTGCGTCTTAGGTTCATGTCTGTCTCAGTATCATTGTCTGGTTATTCTGTATCTCTCAAGTAGTGAAAAGTAGAATGATTGCTAGCATCAATTACTTCAATGAGCACGTCTCTGCCCCCATTAGTACAATTGGCAAATACACCCTGCACTAGTAATATATATCACTGGTAGACAAGCTGCACCATTCAGATTAAGCAAAGCCAGTCCCAGCATTCAGTTGGTCATTGTGAATTTGGCGTCTTCAGCAACAGGTGGAGACTAAGGAGCGGGTGCTGAACGATAACAACGTCAATGCCAACATCATCGCCAACACTGAGAAGGACACCAACGAGGTGGAGATGTCACCCAAGAAGAGAAAGGTACAGCCTGCTCTCCCTCAGTCTGGTCAGGGTGTCTTTGCTGTGGTCAGCTTTATCTCTGCTACTGTAGTCAGCCCTACAGCAGTCTAGTCTCTATCTGCCTTGTCCACTTTCTCTTGTTCTGTCTCTTGTCTTCTGCGGCTCTCATTAATGTGTTTTGTAATGATGCTAACATTCTAATGTAGAAGCTTATTGTAAGTACTGTACAGTAGTCAGTTGTGTTATATTATAGTGACTGAATCTTTGGATTAATGCAAATCAGATGCCTCCCCACCAACCCCCTCTGTATTAAGTATGTAACCTGTATCTTTTACCCTCAGCCCTGAATAGCCTCCTCTGTGTTAAGCTAAAGAAGTGTAGAGTGAAACTAATAATTGAAAAGCTACTTTTAATGGAGCCTAACCAAACTTGGCTGTGAGGTACTTTCTATAGATTCATAAATGATTCATAATTTAAGTCAATGAATTTTTAAGCAAAACATTGCCTGCCGTATTTGATATATTGATCATGATGAAAGATGAGCCTTTGTTTGTAATAAAATCTCATATCAGAATAGCTGTTACATGTATCTTTGCATAAAAGATTATTTAAGATTTTTTTAACTGTTTATAATTAAAAAAATTGGTAAGTGTCCACATGTCTTAATTTGAAATGCAATATGATATTTAAAGTCGGCTGAAAATAATAATTAATATAAATAAGTTTAATATTTTGATGAGCCAGTGATGAGGAAAGGAATTGGAGAATCGTGGTCATATTGTAAGATTATAGCAGAAGTGTGAGTACATTCTTCAAAAGGATCAGTGTAGTAGCAGCCAGTATTGTAGGAAGCATTAGCATACAATATATTCTCAGCCATGTGGACAATCAACCATTATTATAGGAAGCATTCAAGTAGGAACGCTTTACTAACATACCTTTGCTAGTTTGGCCTATATGTTAATCACTCTAACATGTCTCTAAGAATAGCATTACCTTGTCCTGTAGACTTAACACAACAATGTTACCTTAAAAAATTGCCATTTAGATATATAATCATAGTTGAATATTAGTGAACTGGCAAAGAGATTGTTTTCTGTTAATTTTAAGAATTGTTTCTCAGACCTGTGCAAGAAGAAGAAAGCCTACAGAAGTTGTGCTGTCTAAATCAATTTATTTGTAACATAAAGTTTTGTTGTATTATCCTAGTACTGTAATGATCTACACTCTGTCATTTGGTTTGAGTGTGGAGCCATTACCAAGTTCTTGAGCAGCATCTTGTGCCACATTAGTTGCCTGACCCTCATCTCTCACACAAATACCCTCCTCACCAGTCTGGACCACACATGCCAGCTTCTGCACTACTTGTTGGTTACAATGGCCCATACCTCGTGTCACATACAGCCTACTGTAGTGCTCATACCTCGTCTCACATACAGCCTAATGTAGTGCATCAAGTACCATGTACTATGCCTAGAACTTTGTACCAGTACCCAATACCTTTTACCATACAGCAGAGCATATTATTCCACAGGCTTCTTCCTGTGTTGCATCCAGTAGCTTGTGTGAAACCTAGTATCTTGTATGTAAGCCCCACACCATCACTGTAAATAATTTGCTCCAAACCTGGTACCTTGTACTGCATACAAAACCTTGTAGTATACTTGTCATACCAGTGCTAATTTTGCATCAGTACATACTTCCATAGATATTACCACATGAGATTTTCATTATCAGTAATATTACCATCCATAACACCTTGAACGCTGTACGCAATACCTAGGGCTTTTACCATACTCGGGGATCATGCTAGCAAAAATAGTATGTTGTGACATAGTAGGTATGCACTACCACTCTCCTCACTAAGCATTGTGTAACATTATTCTGTTGAAAGGGAAATATAGCATGTCTTAATATTTGACAGTTTTTTTCTATAGTATATACTCTTCTATTCTATAGTGCACCCAGAATACTGTACCTTACCTGGCATGCTGAACATGCTACAGTCAACTCTTAATGTTTTTAAGAATTTTGTGTAAGTCTAGGATGCTGTACCAAATGTAGTTCATTGTATCATATAGCCTTATTGTACCATACAAACCATATTCTATCTCACATTCAGCATGCTACACTATTTAAATTGAATCACAACTACCATTCTCAGCCAATACTACCATCCCGAACCTCAGCTACCATCCCAAACACTGCTGTACACATTGTTCATTGTACCACACCTACTTTACTACTTCATTCTGCTAAAATACAGTGTGACAGCATAGCATGTGATACATGTTATAGGAGCAGAACAGTATGCGTGTTGTGGGTACAGTGTTTTGAGTGTTGTACTTATTTATTTATGTAGCACTCTGTAGCACATTTATATAGCACTCTGATTCACAATGCTACCATTGTGAATCTACCGAATAACAGCAACTATTGTGAGCCATCCTGAACCACAGCCTCCATCCTGAACACTGCTGTCACTGCTGTACACATTGTTCATTGTACCACACCTACTTTACTACTTTATTCTGCTAAAATACAGTGCGACAGCATAGCATGTGACATAACACTGTGCTAACAATCTGTACCGCTAGTAGCACATGTAATACATTTTTCGCACTCTTTGCACTGAACCACAAAAGGGTGTATTTGGCTAACACTACAGAGTGCTACATAAATAAATATGTACTACACTCAAAACACTGAACCCACACCCAGCATACTGTTCTGCTCCTATAACATGTACCCAGCATACTGTTCTGCTCCTATAACATGTACCCAGCATACTGTTCTGCTCCTATAACATGTACCCAGCATACTGTTCTGCTCCTATAACATGTACCCAGCATATTGTTCTGCTCCTATAACATGTACCCAGCATATTGTTCTGCTCGTATAACATGTACCCAGCATACTGTTCTGCTCCTATAACATGTACCCAGCATACTGTTCTGCTCCTATAACATGTACCCAGCATACTGTTCTGCTCCTATAACATGTACCCAGCATATTGTTCTGCTCGTATAACATGTACCCAGCATACTGTTCTGCTCCTATAACATGTACCCAGCATACTGTTCTGCTCCTGTAACATGTACCCAGCATATTGTTCTGCTCCTATAACATGTACCCAGCATACTGTTCTGCTCCTATAACATGTACCCAGCATACTGTTCTGCTCCTGTAACATGTACCCAGCATATTGTTCTGCTCCTGTAACATGTACCCAGCATACTGTTCTGCTCCTGTAACATGTACCCAGCATACTGTTCTGCTCCTGTAACATGTACCCAGCATACTGTTCTGCTCCTGTAACATGTACCCAGCATATTGTTCTGCTCCTGTAACATGTACCCAGCATACTGTTCTGCTCCTATAACATGTACCCAGCATACTGTTCTGCTCCTGTAACATGTACCCAGCATATTGTTCTGCTCCTGTAACATGTACCCAGCATACTGTTCTGCTCCTATAACATGTACCCAGCATACTGTTCTGCTCCTGTAACATGTACCCAGCATACTGTTCTGCTCCTATAACATGTACCCAGCATATTGTTCTGCTCCTATAACATGTACCCAGCATATTGTTCTGCTCCTATAACATGTACCCAGCATATTGTTCTGCTCCTATAACATGTACCCAGCATACTGTTCTGCTCCTATAACATGTACCCAGCATACCCTGTCACACACACGATAATCTGCATCACTCCTAGTGAGCAGTACACATAATAAACAAGGAAATTTTCAAGACAATCTGTTAAGCTTAGGCTATACCTGTAGTAGGATATGGACCACTAGAAAAAATCCACACATCATAAAACACAAAAAGAAGCTTGGAAAAGCACAAAGATTTTCAAGAAGTCTATTACCTGAGTTAACGCTGCTATGCTACGAGGAGAATGGGAAGGGAACCATGGGGAGAAAGTGCCAAGCCATTACAACTATATAGCACTCTGAAGGGATCAGGATAAGGATTTGGGATGGGACAGAGGGAAGGAATGGTGCCCAACCACTTGGACAGTCGGGGGGATTGAACGCCAACCTTCATGAAGCGAGACCTTTGCTCTACCATCCAGCCCAAATTCAAATTCAAATTCAAAATTCAAATGTTTATTCATGTAAAGTACATACATACAAGGGGTGATACAAATATTGATGAATTTATAGATAGAGCTAGTACATACAATGCCTAAAGCCACTATTACACAAAGCGTTTCGGGCAGGAAAAACACTAAAGACTAAAACTTAATACTAATTGAGATTAAAGTATAAAATGTGTTGAGAAAATATAAAAATAAAAAAGGGAGGAACATGGCAAAAAAACAGCAAAAATACAGCAAAAATCTCCAAGTGGTTGGAGATAAATGGAATTCAATCTTACAACTTGATAGGAGAGGAGCAGCAGCAGGAATATGACAACTACTGTACATACAAAATATTGAGAGACAAAACTGCATGAGGACAGCCTCTAAAGGGAGAGAAAATAGAACAAGAGAACATCAGTGGAAACTGGAAGCATAAATGAGTCAAAGAATTTAAAGTAGTCATACTGAACTTGGACAGTACTTTGTATGGATGGTAAATAAGTATAATGCACGCAAAGAAAGTTATGGAAACCACCTCCATCCACAACATCAAGAGATATATGACACAGAGCTTAAATGCCAAGAGTTTAAAAAATATACAAAAATATACAAAAAGGTAGAAGGCTGGACATAAAAAGCTATACCTCACTCTCTGAATATAATAATAGCATGTTTCATCAGATATAAATGAAGGGATAGCACCTGTCATCAGATATATGCACAAGAATGTAAGAACTCTTGTATTTATAAATAAATAGAAATAAATAAATATAATATATGTAAAGGGATAGCACTTGCCATTAGGTGTGTATGAAGGGATAGTACCTACCCTCAATTACTATGAAGGAATACTACCTGCCATCAGGTACTGTATATACAGTATGAAGGAATGGCACCTATACTCAGGTACATATGAGTGGGGTACTGCAGGGGTTCATTTTGAGGCCAACCTCCAACATGGATAAGAATATTACAAACGACATCATCAAATTTGCAGATGACACAGATTTATGGTAAAGTGTAAAGTGAAAATTATATTGAGGCCTTACAAAGAGAACTCCACAAATGGTCAGATGACTGGCAATTTTTTTTTAATTAATATCGAAACATTCAAGACCCTCCATATGAGGCATAACAATCCACTCCACAGCTACCAAATGAACAACATTTCCTTGCAGCAGATTGATGAAGAAAAGAACCTTATAGTCTGAATACATCAGTCACCCTAAGTAGCACAAGTGGAAGCTGCGGAAAAAAAACTAGGAATAATCAAGCTAACCTTTGACTTTAAGGGAAAAGAAGGTACTGTAGTTATTCAACTGTATAAATCTCTGCCCTCGCTTGGATTATTGTATCTAGGTATGAAGACTTCATCATCAGAAAGACACATAGCTGCTTTGGAGAACGTTCAACACCTGGCAACAAAATTTACTCCAGAACTAAGTTGACTCTCATACCAGGAACAGTTGAGAGCCACAGGGTTAACAACATCAAACCAGACATGACAGGACAGATCTTATCAAGACATATTTCTCATTATCTTGTAACTCTTTTTATTAGTTGTGAACTTTAACTCTGTTTTTCTAGCACCATCCAGTTTATTTAATACCTTTCCTTTGTCTATGGTGACTTGAGACTTCCTTTAATACAGGTCGAGGAATTCACATGCGAAAAAGAAGTTGAAGGTGGTGGTGGTGAGAAAGAGAAGGAAGGAAGAATTGAATGTTCCACTGATTGGGATGGTGATGCAGTCATGGCATCAAGACAAGGTCATACCACACCCAGGTATGTTGGTTCATCTAGAAAGATATTTTTCTAAATGCTTCTGCTAGGACCTCCCCTTCATTGTGTGCACATCTAGCTCTCTCTCACACCCTTGTTCACTCTCACGCTCTTGCTCACTCTCACACCCTTGCTCACTCTCACACCCTTGCTCACTCTCACACCCTTGCTCACTCTCATGCCCTTGTTCAGTCTCATGCCCTTGTTCAGTCTCATGCCCTTGCTCACTCTCATGCCCTTGCTCACTCTCATGGCCTTGTTCACTCTCATGCCCTTACTCTCACACCCTTGCTCACTCTTGTTCTGCTTCTTAAAATGCATATAATTAAAAAATAAATTTTGATCCACTAAAATTGTTTACAGTGAGCTGTAGCATTCTGTACCCAACCTAGATGTGCATACAGTGTCAAACATCAACTCCTAGACTGGCCTTTGGAATGTTTTGTTGTACTATACAGTACAGTACTGTAATCCCACCTTTCTAATCCCATCCTACCCACCTCAATTCTCTGATCCCACATACCCCAACCCTCTCTAATCCCACCCCTAACCATCTCTAATCCCTCCCCAAGCCTCTCTAATCCCACCCTAATTTTATTTAATCCCTCCTCCTCCCACTCCAACCCTCTGTAATCCCATCCCAATCTTCTCAGGTCTCAACCACCTCTCTAATTTAGTGCAGAGTAAGAAGAAAGCTTAAACCTTTAATAGAGAGATAATACTTTAGTTTCTCCATAATTAGGTGGTATATAATCAGGCTAGTAGTCTTTTTCCAAGGACACACATTTAGCTTAGCAGCGTCTGTCTAATTACCAGAAGCTACCCAAAGCTACTCAAAGCCACCCAAAACTTCCTGGCATTACGTTAGTAATGAATAAATATGATAAATTTACTCATTATAATGTTGGTGCTGAATGTAGAACATGGAAAAACATATTTTTACTCTGAAAAGTATCATTTCATAACGAAATTAGACGAAAATAAGCTGCTGGTGACGCCAAAGCAAGTCGACGGCCCAAGTGACAATGTTGTGGAGCGACTTATCCAAGATATATTGTTGCGTACAGGTTATTTTAACTTAGGTTTGGATAGGTTAGGTTTAGTTAGGTTAGGTTATGTTTTGTTAGGTTAGGTTATGTTAGGTTATGTTTGGGTAGGTTGGTTAGGTTTGGGTAGGTAGGTTAGGTTAAGGAGATACAGGAGGCTGATATGCCAGCAAATACTCTTTAGGCAACAAAGTGTCTTGGATAAGTCGCTCCACAACATTGTCGCTTGGACCGTCAACTTTCTTTGGCGTCACCAGCAGCTTATTTTCGTTTAATTTTGTTATGAAATGATACTTTTTCAGAGCAAAAATATGTTTTTCCATATTCTACATTCAGCACCAACATTATAGTGAGTAAATATATCATATTTATTCATTACTAACGTAATGCCAGAAAGCTTTGGGTGGCTATGAGTGGCTTTGGGTAATTAGACAGACCCCTTGGCAGTAATTTATACATACTTTAAGCTCCAGAAATTTGAGAGCCTTTCATGGATGGTGTCAGTGTTCACAAGACTAGTAAGAAACTTGATAATTAATGGAGACAATTTTCTTGTTGCTTGTTATGGTAATTCCTCCAAACTTCCCCCTTTTCAATTGCCTTTTGAGCTTTTAAAGTTCTAGTGCCAGGTTTCTCTTTTAGTCCATGCAATGATCTTATGCTCCGTTGAAGCTTTGGCAGCACTGCACCACTACTGGTGCAGCCCTTTAGAAAGTGCTTGAGGTCTGAATTAGCATTGCAGTTAAGAGTTTTGTAGGGGTTTTGTACACTTGAGAGGATATAGCTCATCCATCTAAATTAGTGCTGCAAAACAGAATGTTGGGATCATATAGTGGCTGTCCCTCTCCCATTCTTATGGTTACATATGTGGGTTGTACATGTTTCTTAAAAAAATAATTGAAAGTGACTTTGGGGCATTACAGGGGAGCTGGTGGAGATGACAACAAGAACAGGAAACCCCTAGCAGTGTTAAGGTTATCTTCTGTGGACACTGCAGCAGATGATGTAGACATGAATGTGGAGCCTGCTAGCAAGAGGGAAGACCAGGTAATTTATTTTTGCTAGACTACTCATTATTTATGCTGCTTCCTCTCATTTTGACATTATTATCTTGTTCACTACTAGGGGGGGTACCCAGCTGCACCTGGGTCTCTCTCTTTTTCCCATTCCTCCCCCCCCCCTCTCTCCCAATCTCTGTACTTTTATCTTTCTTTCCCTATCACCCCTCTCCTCTCCTCTTCTTCCCTCTCTACCCTCTCTTCCAAACTTTCCCCAACATCTCTCCTTGCTTTCCATTTCTTCAAACATCCCTCCTCTACCTTTTGACCTTTTCTTCTGCTTTGATCTTTTCCTCTCATTAATTAAATAGAACATGCCCAGTCCTGTCTGTACCTTTTTCATAATTCACTTGGAATTAAATAGATGCTTGGGCATTATCATATATGTATGTGTAAATATATTTGTCATTGTTCAAAAAAAGCTTTATGTAGACAGAGTAAATGATGCTAATGCATTTTATTTTTAGTATTCTGTCCAGGATGCCAGCTACGTAAGCTTCCAAGATGGTGGACGGTTAGCAAGGATAGAGCCGAGTGCTGGGGGTGTATCTCCAGGAGGCTCTACACCTCCCACAGAAGGCGAATTCCACCCACATACACGTGACCATACTCCACATCGCCGAACTCATCATAAAAGGTCAGCCTGTTACAGACTATACCTTCAAAAAGCATAATTCAGGACTTATTCCACATATTCTACCCAACAGATTCATATAACAAAGTATATGTTAAACAAACGTAACTGCAATAATTATAGTCTAAATACAGTGGCAAAGGCAAGAAGGCTAAGATATGCTATATTTGTCTCATTCAGCATAATATTTGCCATTTGTAATATTTAAAGCAGGGTAATTCATACAGAATATTCAGCAAACCTTATTTTAACTACTGTATAACCGTGCAATCATTTAGTATCGTAAAAGCAATGCTTGAAACATTTACAAAAAAATACTCGAATATATCTTGAGTTTGGGCTGTCAATGAAGGGAAACAGTTTCCAGCTGCTTGCACAATAACAAAAAGTGGGATATTTTTCATATAAATAATATATGCTGGATATTGATTATGTGTCTTTGGTTTATCTGGCACCAGGAGTCTCGGATTTGGCAGGTGAGATTGTCAATATGCCCCTGCTCCCTGCTGATTTAGCCGAGTCCATCTTCTCTGGTCTATAACTTGTGTCTTTATTCTGCCATTTTCACTATTTTGAAAAGTTAGTTTTAGAAGCAGTACTTTTTACCTATCAGCAGAGATTTCATACTTCTGGAAATTAAAATGTGTCACTTTTTATTTGAGTGAATATTTTAAGACTGGTAATATGCTAGTTAGCCTTGCATATATGTTGTTGGTTAAGTGTTTGTGAAATGTGACCCCAAAGCCTGTAGGACAAGTTTATGTTAGCACTAGAAGGGCTAAATATAATCATTAGATTGTTATTTTGATTCGTATCTTCGCTTGATCATTTATTCAGAAACGTATCCTTTTAACATCATCCATGTTTAGAGTGGCATAAAAAGATAAATATTTTGTTTGAGCTAAGTAAAAAAAAAATTAAAATACAGGAAGAATAACTAGCAGTTGAAGGGTACATTGATTGTAGCACATGATATTGTTGTTTTAGTGTGATTTTAAAAAATTGCTTATTTAAAGTTTGCTGTTTAATTAGTATACATGTCATCCTTATATTATACGCAATGTCAATGGTCCTCTTCCAATGTGATGACCAGATTGCACACCTCCTTATGTTGGTTAGTTCTTCAGTTTTGCAGGTCTGTTGAGATTTCGTCATCTTTTCTCTGTATTCTTAGAGCTAATATGTGGGGCTTTATGGGAAACTTTGGCAATTTTCCTTTTAATTCTTGCAAATACATTGCATGTAATATAGGCACTGCTATTTTTCCCTATTCACAATGCTTTTGAAAGATTGGGTCTTCATTCTTATCCTGTACTTGAGTTTAATATCAAGAAATCATTATATTTGTTTGAAAGATGTCTAATGTATATAATATGTCTTGTAAGACATGTGTTATAAGCTTATTGTTACCTGGCTCAGTAAAAGCTTGCTCATATGTAGAGCTAGGAAACAGTTATATTTTAAATAATTCAACCAATCAAGGAAATAATTTGCATCCAAATTTGTTTGTTTTGAGGGCTAATGTAATGCACCTGCTGACTTTTAGTTTACATGCAAAGGATGTGCAATTGAGAAAGCTCTTCCCCATTTCTATAGAAGTTTTACTTTTTTTATGCAAAGAGGTTCTGAATATGTTATACAGTGGAACCTCCAAAATCAGGACTTTGAGTTAACAAACATAAGTAAATAACAAATAAATTTTACTTCTGAATAGTCTATCTAAAATTTGGATTTTGATCAGGATTTAAACAAAATTTTTATTGAGATCTGAATCATCACGTACCATGCAATAGCTGTATAGTAATTTCCAGTAGATTTTTTGTAGTAACTACCCCACGCTTATGCATTAGTCTCACTAAGACTAAGGATCGTGTCAGACATCTGAGACTCGTGCTAACCTACCAGGAGCCAGAAGCAGAATCTAGCTCTTTTTATGATGTGAGAGGGGTGGGGGGAGGGGTGCCTGGGTATCAGAGTTCTGCCTAAAGCTAAGAAAACAACCAGAAAGTTTGGACAAAACAAAATAAAATACTACTTGACAGGAAGAAATTAGTATTGAGAAAAATAAGGCCAATAATAGTTGTCACAACTGAACATCCCTAACTCTAATGTGCCAGGCTGCCACCAGATACCTGGTTGATGGGGTTCTGGGAGTTCTTCTACTCCCCAAGCCCAGCCCGAGGTCAGACTTGACTTGTGAGAGTTTGGTCCACCAGGCTGTTGCTTGGAGCGGCCCTCCAAGTGGAGTGGAGATGGTAGGCCTGTTCACTCTGGACTTGCAGCCTGCCTTCCACTTTACTCATAGATCTGGTATTGCATGCCTCAGAGGCTTCTGCAGGGACCTACTGATGTTTCTTAGCCAGTTAAGTGATGTTAATTTCCCTGGAACTATTTGTTAACAGGGTATTGCTTTATTTTTGGTGCCATTTACAATTCATGATTGTATTTAATACCACACATATTGTGTGTGTTCTATCTTTTATTTTGCTCCAAATTTGGGGCAAGGTTTTTTTCCAGTGGTCATCTTGGGTCTTCCTTGTTCCATTAAAATGATATATAAAGAATTTTGGTGACTCCTATACATGTCGGCTCGTTTTGAGCCACCTTACATCTTGGTAGTTCATGGGATTTGACTACCATTATAAGGCCTGTTCATGGTGAGTTTATGTAGTTGGTTGTGTGCTGATGAATGTGTTGTTTGACCTAGATTTGTATGTATCTTGGTACCTTGGTTCTTTTCCAGGTTTGCATTTGGGTTTTATTAAGAGATTCTTCTTTATCCATGGCATCGTGCACCCTTTTTCCACATTCCAGGAGACCACTGGGTCTCAGGTTTGCTATGTGGTGTTGAGCAACTTTCGGTTCACTTCCCTGAATCTGCAGAATCCATATTGGCATATTCCCTGAACTATTTAGAGGTTTAGGGACTGGCTGCAGCTCAGAGCAGAACACACCTGTTTCCACCAAACCTGACATTCAGAATCTACACTAGATTGAGTTGAATAGTTCTACAACTTCGTCATCTCAGGATTTGTGTTTTGGCCCACCTCAATAACCGACTGATTTGGGTTCCTGTTAATTTTACTTCTCTGCTAGCTAGGGATCGGTTTCATAGTCAACTAGTTGAAGTCTCAGTTGGTACCTTCTTAGGTTCTACTTTGGTTGGGGTTGGTCTGTCATATCAGGATGTCCTCTAATTCTCTACTATGATTGACCCTTCTGCAGCTGGTCAACCATCTCCATCTAGTGCTAAAGAGGTCTCTGCCATCTTTTCCTATGGGTGAGCAGTTTATCTATTCTGGTTATTATTTTGCTTAATAGAGTTAAAAGAGTTAATATCTTCCGGGTGAGCAGTTTATCTATTCTGGTTATTATTTTGCTTAATAGAGTTAAAAGAGTTAATATCTTCCGGGTCTATAAAATTCCTTAAAATTTTGCATAACATCAATGGTTCCTAGCATGGGCATCATTAAATGGATGCTCACTTTTTTTACTAATTCCCAGAAAGGAAGCTAAGGCTTTCAGGATTTCAACATGGCAAATGATTGCCAGTGGTTTCTAGTGTTGAATGAGATCCACATAGAATCTTAAGACCCTTTTGAATATTATGGGGCACATTAAATCTCCCACAGGCAATTGGCACACATAGGATCCTCTCACTTGAGGGTTACAGGAGCAATTTAATTCCCACTGGGCTACTTATTTTCAGCCAAGAGGGTACACATTACAGTTGGTCTAAGCCAATTCTGGAAGGATGATCTACATGAGGTGTTATTCTCACCTATTTCATTTGGTGGATAAATGGATATCCATCTGGCAAGGGCATGTGTGTGTGCTGTTTTGCTGTTGTAGAGGCTCCACTCCCTGTTTTTATGGTTCTACTTTTACCTTACTTGTGTCATTTTCTGCTACTCTTGCATTTTCTCTATGAATTGTTTCCTGGATTTTTTCTGTTTTATACTTATATTCCATCAATATGGCCTAACTAATGTACAATTCTTGGTAATTGCTCCACTTTTTCACAATTTCCTCTTTCCTGCTGGTATATACTCATTGCTTCTAACTCCTCTGATTTAATAACCTACTTTACATGCGAGCATTTTGCTGCATCTGCAAAAAGGTTTTATTGGTCCTGATTTCGACTGATTTGCCACAAATCACTACTTGACATTACTCCATCTTTCTTACTTTTTGTCCCTTCTTCCACTGCTTGTCCTAGCATTGAATAATGTTTGGATTCCAGCTTCAAATTTCTTCACCCAGTTCTTTAACTGATCCAGATCATGGATATACTATTTCTGTCATTCTTTTCTTGCATTTCTTCTACTTCTTTTTAGGCTGCAATGTGTTGCTCATCACTCCTGGTTAGCTTCATTTTCAGATAATCTTTGACTTTTCAATTCTTGTCCTTTTGTTTTCTTTCCTCCATATTTCCTGATTACTGTAGTTATATTTAGTTGATCCTCGTCGGGAATTCTTTGTCCTGAGTGTGCAACGCTCCCTTTCTGTCATTAGTGTCCCTGCCCTGCTCATTCCTCTAATAACCTTGAGTTTGTCCCTCATATTTTTCTCCCTTCTTATCTTTCCCGTCAGTGGGTGGACAGTGGGTGGACAAGTGCGAGTAGGCGGGGATGAGTGTGGGCAGGGGTGAGTGTTATTGCCTATTTGTTATTATATATTTGTAGTTACAGTTAGAGAGCCGTGCTCATAGTGTCCCACCTTCCTTGTATAGAATATCACAAGTAGTCTTAAAACTTTCATTGGTTTTAGCACACACAACTTCCTCCTGGAGTTTACTCCAATCATCTACAATACTGCTTCTAAAAAATTACATCCTGTTATCTATTCTACATCTTTTCTTCTGAAGATTTCAACTATGATTTCTAGTTCTGCTTATATCTGGTTTCAAAAACACCATACAGTCTGTTTTATATATCCATTTTACAAATCTCTATGTGGTTATCGTATACGTTCTGTTCTCTCTTTTTTCTGTTTTAAAATTTGCGTTTCTCTAGATCCTTAAATATCTCCTTGTACATCATACTTCTTAATTCTGGAATCTATTGTGCTGCATGTCTCTGGACTTTTACATTTTATTAATTTGTTTCTTTAGATGTGGACACCGTACAGCAGCTGCATATTTCAGTTTAGGTCAACCACAATCTGTCTCATAGGGATTCTTTGAGTGAAAAGAATCACTCAATGTAATTTGATTGAGATGAGATTGAATCCAGTCTCAATCTCAATCATTTGAGATTGAGATTGGTTCTCAATCGAGAACCAATGGAATTCTCGATCGTGCATTGAGAGTGAACCCGACTGTACTACCGGGACCCTCAAGTAAACCAAAATAATAAAAAAAAAATATTGTGGCTATATCAACATATAGCTACAATATAAATTGACAGAAGTGATTACACTGGTGAAGATACATGTCTTATGACTAATAATGGGGGATGTGGCTAGTACATGTTAGAGTGTGAGTTTGAAGCACAAGGTAGGAAACTATGAGGATGAAATTAGGTACTTACGGTTTTACTTTTGATTAAGGCATAGGTTGGACAATTTTTTAAATTCATTAGAGAGTGAGTTCCATAGACTGGGTCCTTTTATTTGCATGGAGTGTTTGCACAGATTTAGTTTGACTCTGGGGATATCAAAGAGATATATATTTTTGGTGTGATGCTCATGGGTTCTATAACACCTATCAAGGAAAACTTTCAGATCAAGATTAGCATTTAGGAACAAGGTTTTGTACATGTAAATAGCCAAGCCCATCTTCCTGTTTAGATAGAACCTATTGTGATGATCGTCAATAGTCAGAATTCGTACTTTTTAGCTTTTAGATAGCAGTATACTGACTAGTAAGGAATTCTTTTAAAATAAATGAAGCTAAAACAAAAACTTAAATATTCCTAGGCCTAGTATAGCACAACATATGTACTAGTAGGCCTCAGCTATCGTGTATTAGGCTTTGAAACATTTACATTAACAACCACAAAAGTTAAACTTTATATACCAGTCATTACAGTGAGATATGTAGTAACATGTACAGTATCTGGGTCTCTGGGATTTTTCTTGCAAGGTTAGCACCAATTGATGAAAAGAAGCTATTGAATTCAGTTGCCATTTCTAAACCTGTTGCTGGTGTGTGTAACTATCCTCGGTGAGTTTTATCTGCTTGTTATGTGATTGTTGTTTAGATCCTAGGATGTTAGAGATGGCTTTCCATGTGCTTTTCATATTTCCTTTTGCTTCTTTAAATTTATTCTCGCTAAAGAAAAGTTTGGCTCTTCGTATTATACTGATAAGCATTGATGAGTATCTCTTAACTTCTTCTTTTGTAACTAGGCCAATCCTATGTTTTTTTCATATTCATGTTTCTTGATAATTGCTTTTAAGTATGCCACTTGTGAGCCAGGGGTTATTTAGTCATTTGGCAGTTACTTGCTTCGTGAGGAGAGGGCAGTGCGTGTTGTAGAGGCTTAGAGTTTTGTAGAAAAAGATGTTGGCTAATGAATTTATATCCTGTGTATTATATAATTCAGATTCCCAGTTTATATTATGAAGTGCATTTATGAGGTTACCTATTGCTGCTTCGGTCTGTAGTCTAAGGAAAGTTTCTTGGTATCCAAGGATGTTATGTCCATGTTTGCTGAGAGGAAGGTAGGATAAGTGATTGGTTGTTTTATCAGTGATTATTCCAGAGGAAAGGGATGGGCTGTTTTCACATTATGTAGATCTCAATGGGCCTATTTCCACTCTTCCGTTTTTTCATTACATGGCATTTGTCAACATTAAATTTAATTGCCCATTTCTTGCTCTATTTACTTTGTCCAAATTTGACTGAAATTTAATACAAATACAGTCATTCTGAGTATTTACTTTGCTTATTCAGTAATTTTTGAATTGTTCATGAGCATGTTCAAGCAATTTTTCACACCATCAGGCAAATCATTCGTATACAATATATCAGGGATCTTTTCAAGTTGTCTCTGCATCAGCGCATTAGGTGCTTAGAAATTACTTGAAGAGTTTCCCTGCAGCTCAGAATGACTACCCACTCATAAAAACTCAACAGCTCCTCTGAAGACTCAAAGATGTTCATCCAAAGAGGGCTTCCACTAACTACTAGTTGCCTTGCCTGGCCGTCTACCTGAAACACTAAACACATTTTTGGGTTTCCTGATCTGTTATTTTTCCACCTCACATAGTTCCTAATGTAAAACAGATTATCTGCACACAGAAGTGTAGTAGCAAAGGATGGAGCTGGAGTAGCCAAATGATCTGTACTGAAAGCTCCTTTTCATATCAATTCAAAGTATCGCTTTTTTTTTACCTATCCCATTTGACTTTTCCCTAAGTAAGAATCTAAAATGGACATACAAATAAAGAAGGAAAAAGAAAGAGGAAGGCTCACTTATGATGCAGAGTGGTGCTCGAGGAATAGTTGTGCATCACCTAATACAGGTGAAGATTGAAGCCAGGGCAAATTTCCTACCTGAGACACTAGTGTATTGTGGATTTGGGCAGATTTCTTGCTGACTTTCTCTGGTTATGGCTGTGCTGGTAATTATCAGCCACTACCCAAGAAAGATAATGGAAAGTGTCAGCCCAAATTTACACTGATATTTTCTGTAAATACAGTATGCTGTATGAGAAAAAAAAAAAAAAAAAAAAAAAGGAGTCCTGTATCAGGTCAAGAAATTGTTTTCCTCCACTTGTGATGTTAGACTCACCCAATCTGTTGTCTTGTTATTTATTTTATTTATTTATTTATTTATTTATTTATTTATTTATTTATTTATTTATTTATTTATTTATTTATTTATTTATTTATTTATTTATTTATTTATTTTGGAGTTAAACTCCCCCATTATAAGGGCTTGGGTTTCCATTGCAACACTGATGACATGCAGATCAGTAACTTCCTCTGCTGTTACTGTGTCTGACCTCTAGCATACTCCCTTTGTCAGTTTGCTACCATTTTGAGCTAGTATAAAATATATTGTGCCTGTTAGAACCTTATCAAATCAAAATAGATACATGGCTTGTGCTCATAAAGGATCTGCCCGAAACACTATACATGTCAGTGGCTTTGCAAGACTCTAAAAACATCAATGCTATGTACTCTTATAAACCCAATGTACCTTCTTGTGAGAGTCATTGTTGATATATCAACTTATAAATTTTATTGAAAATATGAAATCATTTAATCCAGGCCAACAACAAGAGTTATTAATAATAAACCAAAATTTAGGCATAGTGTACACAGGTTTTGCAAAAGCATTTGATAAAATGAAAGCTAAGGAAATAGCTGATAAAGTAGGAAAGTGAATTTTGAATTTGCTAAGAAATTGATTGCAAACAGTGCTGGTAAATCTAACAGAATCCAGCCTGAGTATTGTATGATGTTCAGTCCCACAAGGTACTGGCCTCATACCATTACTATTTCTCATCCTCATAGCAGATATAGACAGGAACACAACCTACAGATTTGTGCCTTTACGATTAAATGTTATTAAAAAAAAATCCTTTTCATAAATTATTTACTGTACAACACTTAAACTATACTTAACATTAAACAATACTGCTAGTATCAATGTAACTTTCTTGTGGGCTGTGGTGTACTAGCTATGGAATGAAAGCTAAGCTCATGGTGTCCTGTCTCCTGAATGTTTCTCTAATGAGTCCACACTGATCTTGTTGGAGTCTGCTGTGTTCCTTGGGAAGCGAGACATTGCCTGAGGATGAGACAGAGTGGCTTGCTCAGAAAGCAATTTTCTGCCTACACTCAAAACAATTTTTATTATATTTTAAGTGTTTTTATAATAAAAGTCCATGTTTATAAATTTTATTGTGTGTGAAATTATGCAAAAGTGTGTTATATCATTTGCAGTACAAATAATGAAAATTCCTAAGTACTGTATTTGAAAATTCCTAAAATATTTTGAAGTCCAGAACATGTATGGAATGATATTGTCCAGATCTTTGAGGTTGCACTGTATATTGTACACAAACAATTACACCTTTGTATAAGAGAGTAAAATTATTTAGTATCTGCTAGTGACTATGCAAATGTGTGTGATTTTTTCTTTTAGGTAATTGAATGGTATTGAAGTGATTTAGAGTACAGTTTTCCTTTTTCCTTTTAGAAAGTTACAATATAACAGAAAAAACAGATATAAGAAACAATTGTCATTATTTCAGCACCAAATCTTCCTGTTAAATTCCAGTCATATAGTGTAAGCATGTACCGTACAGTATTCTGAAACACTCGGTACACTGTGTACATAATGTACTACATTACTGCGCTTACAAACAAGAATATTTGTAGTGATAAGATGCCACTGTCACTTGATCAATTTTATTATAGTGTTTCTTATTAACATTGTTATTTTGATCATGATCAATTACTTAAATAACTTTCTGTGTATTCGTAGGTTCCATCCTGTCCAACGAGCCAAGTATCTGGGTCACAGAGACCTCTCTATAACGCAGTTTGCTTTGGCTGACGATGACAACATGTCTCAGCCAGCCACTAAGGGTGGTGGATGTGGCCTTACTCTTGCATCACAATGGAAATCGCAGTTTGATGACTCTGAGGAAACAGACAATGAGCTTAAAGCTGACAATCTGCAGAGTCCAGAGCACAAGCAGCGTCTCACTGTAAGTCACTCCTTGAGTAACCTAGTAATTTGCACACTTTTAGAACAAACAATAGCTCTCTGTAAGTAGTTTACACATAATTTATAGATTCCTGCTGGACCACTTGAGCAGAACACAACACAGTGTAAGTATTCTTATATGTAATACATGTAAAAATTTCTTTTAGTACAATATGTTACAAACATTTTCATACTACAGTATAGAATTATATAAGTAAACACTCCATCATGAGTAACTTGGTATAAGCGATCTGTCACATTTGTTCTGAATAGCTGATAGAGTATCTGAATCCTGGATAATCAACTGTAAGTACTCTGATCATTTACTCCAACTTTGATTCAAACAACGATTCCTCGTGTGTAATCGTAAGTACCTAGTAAAGCATTTTTGTAATTAATAATAAAATGACTGTTTTTACTCCTTGTAATACACATTATATAAACACAAAAAATAATTAAATCCCAACTTACTCCAAAAATTTAATTAAATGATAATTACTAAAAATGTAGATGAATGGTACAGTATATAGTATATAATCATTAGGGCATACAGTGCACATAAAGGATCAGCTAGAAATGCTCCGAGTACTTACTTGAAAGGCCTTGTATAGAAGCACAGGCATTATCCATGTTCTGTATGCATGTGTGACAGTGAGTTTCTGTGCTAAGAAACACTTGTCATGGCTCTCAGCTGGTGTCTCCTTCATCCCGTGGGCCTGATGACACCACCATGACACCTGTGCAGGAGGTGGGGTCCACTGAAAAATCTCGGCGAGCTGCTACTGAGCTCTCCAGAATCAGTGAGGATGACCGCCATCGCTCCTCTGACCACCACACCCACACTCAGGTCTGATCCCTTACTAATCGCTAGCTTGCATTCTGTCTCTCATCAACTACCATGCTTTAAACCTTATCCTGTCTGTTCACTGGTCAGTGCTTACATGCATCATCCTTTTTTCTGCTTTCTGCTCTATACTATATTTTAATGTGCTTGGTCTCTTGTCAAGTTTTAATTTGATAATATGCTTAGTCTCCTGTCCACTTTAGATCTGACACATATCTCTGTGTATATTATATTATGATCATTACAGCATTTCACCTTTTTGATACATCTTAAATGCTGTATATTTTATAATGTTTGCTTTTACCATACCTTGCTTGCTTCTTATATAGAAAACGTAGCTTATTTACAGTCATATATCACGTACAGTATATGGCCTTCCAAACATCCATTTCCTAAATAGGACTTATTCCAGTGAGAATTGCAAAGTTCTCTACAATACTATCAGAATTTATCTGTCCCCATTGTCCTAATTTAATATCTACCACTATAAATATTGTATGTAGTACTGTATTTGCATATATCTATTGTTTCTCATCAGTCCCATGTAGATCTTTTGTGTATATACTGTCATTCAAATATTTTTTTTAGTTTTATATTTCCTTCCAATCATTTTGTAATTTTTCACGTCATGCCAGTTATTGAGCTCTCATTAATATATTCCTGTCATGGCGTCAGGTATAGTGTACCTAATATTGTTTATGTACATCAGCCCCAAGCTCACCTCTCATCTGATAACCATGCTTCATTGTTTGTATATGCTACGTGCACTTTTGAACTAGTTTGTATTTTCAGTTTTAATGTACAGCAACTGGTTAAAGAAATAAGGTACAGTGCAGTTGAGATATGGAAGTAAAGATTGTTATCATAATTGTATGAGACTACATTTTGTTTTCATTGAAAGAAAAAGAGAGAGTTTAATTATATTACAGAAACGGGAAGCTTTTTCATGGTGTGCCAGTTTCTTTGTGATTACTGATAAGTCACAAAAATCAGTTTTAAGTAATATTTTACTTTATTATTATGATCAGATTTCAAATTTGTATGAAATAAGTAAATTCCAAATTTTCTGGTCTAGAAATTGAGTATTTTGTCAAAATTAAATTAAGTTGAAAATTACAGGGAAATAAAGATTTAAAGTAATAAATAACAAATTAAAATATAATTACTTCATTAAATTTTTATTTATTTATATACAAGAAAGTACATTGGGTTTATGAAAGTACATAGCATTGATGTTTTACATTCTTGTAAAACCACTAGCACGCATAGTATTTCAGGCAGAGGCTACAGTTAAGGATTTGCGCCCAGTAAATCCTCCCTGGCAATCCCTTCTCACAGGATCTACCTATACAGCATTCAACATCAAATTTAGTACTATAATATAGTACAACAAGAATTATTAAAAGTATGAAAATTTAAGCAATAGATGAAATTTTCATACTTTCAGTAAGTCTTGTTGTACTATATTATAGTACTAAATTTGATGTTGAATGCTGTATAGGTAAATCCTGTGAGATGGGGTTATTAGCAGTCTCCATGGCGTAGTGGTAAGATGCTCACCTGGCGTTTCGTGAGCACTTTTTCCTGGGTTCGTATCCTTGCCAGGGAGGATTTACTGGGTGCAAATCCTTAACTGTAGCCTCTGTGTACCCATCAGAAAAATGGGTACCTGGTGTTAAATGATTTGGTGGGTCGTATTTCAGGGAACATAGGATTAAGGACCTGCCCGAAACGCTATGCTTGCTAGTGGCTATACAGGAATGTAAGAACTCTTGTATATATAAATAAACAAATAAATAAATAATTAAATTAGATGAACTCACAGTTAGTTTTTTATCTACACTTCATAATCTTTCATATAGAATAGGGTAGCAGCCCATTGCTGTGTATACCAAAAAAATAAATTGTTAATAAAAAATAAAAAAATTGGGTAAATAATCATCCTAAGAGAAATATTGCTTGATTACATCAGAAAGGTTGTCGTTTGTACTGGTATTGTCGGCTTAACCAATACATTTTCTTCAGAAAACAGGATTGCATAGTAGGAAGAAATAACATTTGTCATATTATGATTAGAAGGATTTAAATTTTGTTTCAGTGTGAATAGTTCCTGTAAATGTATTTAAAAAATACATATTACAAAATAAAAAATAAAAAATACATTGAATTGGCAAATGTGTAAGTCTCATATAATTTTGTTATTATTAGTATATTCCCTGGTGTTTAAAAACATTTTATTAATTGCTGAATAACAATGTATACTACCATGTTTTAAAACTGGACAAACTTCAAGGTGCATGTAAAATATGTTCACCAGTCCTGCTTTTACTTCATAGTCTGTTGTTAAATTAAATCTACCTTCCGTAATCCTTCTTTTAATAGGACCTGATCCACACACATTTGCTTGACATGTCAATTTTTGTATTATTATTGTACTCAAAAGTCAGTATAATTCTATGATTTTAAAAGGTAAGCATTCATTTTTATAACATTGTATTCGACCTTTATTATTTTTATTATGAGTGATATTTAATTAAATCTTGTTAAGTAACAGCAGTTAGGAAAGTGTCTTGGATTCTTAAGGGGTGATACTGAAATGGAGAACAATATCAGTCACGACATATATACCCGGTACTGTAATGAGTACCACTCGTATGTTTACTATGGAATATTCATAATTTATTAAGTACTGCAGCAACAGCAGAAGGTCTTTTAAAGTGTGTAGTATTGTAGAGCTGATTAGTTTCCTTCCTTCAGGCAATAACACTCAATAGTTCCAGCTAATATGTTAGCTGCTTGTACCTAAGATGGCAAGTTAGAATGAATACCAGAGACAGTAGAGATTAATATAGTTAATATAGTTAGGCATGTATACTTCAAAGTTGAACAAGCAAGTATATTATGGATCATTTGATGTATCAAGTACATCAGTACATATCCTGGACAGGCCCCCATTTCTCTGTTATGACCATAGCAATGCTCATAGTCCTAGATTCCCCACTCTCAATATTGGGCACACTTGGCCTAAAATAAACAAGTCTAAGGATAGGGAAATGTATCACAAAAGACTACTAGTTTACTGAGTAAACTTCACAATAAGAATATTTACATTATATACATGGTACATGAGACTTACTGGTAGTAAACAGTGGTACACTAGACTTTGCTAGATGCTTCTAAGTTAAACTGGTCATAAGCTTAATCCTTCGGCTGCACATTCCAATAAGTAGTGGGTTGGCTAATTATGGCCAAACTGCGCATCAGAGCGTGAGATGTATTATGGTTCAGTATAAGCTTTTAAAACTCCTGTGGATACACGAGACTCACATCGGTTTTCTTAGGCCTTAAGTAACCAGAATCCATATTGAAAAAAAATTGTGGACACTGTTCCTGGGTGTGAAGGTAGTAGTACTGAGTGGGCAATCAAGGCTGGCACTAGCAGCATGAGCTAACAGCACCACAGTTCAGCATGTCTCCACAGCAGCACTTAAAAATGACAGAGTACCACTGTGGCCTGCTGCCACTTTTGTAGATTGGAACTATGTTAGCCTTTTTCTATATATCTGCCAGGATTCCTGGACACAGAGATAACTGAAAAATCAATTGAAGTGGAATGCTGAACTCGTGTGTGCTTTCTCTCGGAACCCAAGGCGAAACTGGGCCAACTGCTTTGTTCCTACTTAGCTCCTTGAACCTTTTTTTCCACTTCATCTTTTGATACTTCTTTGTGCTTTATGTTGTTCTCTGGAAGTCTTATTGTGTCTGATTCTCTAAAAAATTATTTTGCACAAACACTTTGGAACTGGTCATTTAATGTTTCACACATTTCCTTTTCATTTTTTGTGAATCTGTTTCCCATTTTTAACCTCAGAATTTCAGCCTGTACCTGCAATTTGCTTTTAATGAATTTTAAAATAGACCTGGTTCTTTTTTACATTTGGTCGCTATCCCTTTCTCAAAATTTATTTTTGCCTCTCTTCCCACTGGTGTGTAGTTGTACAGTATTAATGATACAACTATATGAAAAAGGCAACTAAAAGAGACAATAAACATACCAATATTGATGATATCTTTGTTTAAAAGTTGAATGGACATACAGTACTGTATTGACCCTGCGGCTGTGATAAAGACGAACACTTGCTTCACATTAATTTTTCAGTGCAGTAAGGGAGTTTTACCAAATGGCTCAAAATAATAGTTTCTACATCCTAAAACTGGCTTTCCAGACGTCTGACTTTCAGAAAAAATTGCATAAATTGAAACAAGAAAATGCACCTGATGTGGGACATTAAAACCCATCAAGAATAATTTGTTCTTGCTCAAGACTTTGTCACCATTATAGTTCCCTATATTGCGGACAGGAAACCTGTACATAGGCATATGAAGGTACTCCTAGGCAAACTGCTGACCTTCCCAAGGATTTAACATCAGCAGTTGCCCAGCTCTGCAAAAGGAGGGACCTTTGACAAGCCGCCGGCTTCCAGTCCTCATCAAGGCCACTAGTGTTAGTGGATCTCAGGTAAACTCTTCTCTTGGGTACCTATTTACAACTTGATAAACAGAGGCATTAGGTGAAAGAAAACTTGCCTTACCACAGGAGTCACACCCAGAACCCCTCGGTTCTGAGCCTCTGAACAGCACGACTATAATTATCAATGGTAAATATGAAGAGAGCATTCTTCAAATGAATGTATGGTAAAAACATTTCTAATAACTCTCTCTGGTATATATATGAAAAGAAAATGCGTTTTTCTATTATTTACCTGATTTATACGTGTGATACAAAAAATTATGCCTATTCGTTGTTTTTATAATGATATTCTGTCTTGTGAACACATGAAACAGTATGATCATACTGTATTTTCTTTTAAAAATGGAGACTTATTAACTGTTTTATTTGTACTGTACATACCTTGGTGATTGTGTGGTACATTCATGCAAAGCCAGTAACATGCTCAGTGTTTCAGGCGGGCCCTTTAGCTGACCAGTTTTTACTTTGTTATATCATATTACTGTATGATTATGATATACAGTAATAACTTATGATATAAAAAAGTAAAGTGGAGAGTTTCTCCACCATTGATGGTCTATTTTTTATCTGATTTACCTGAAGGGCCACTAACTCTAGTGGCCTCGACGAGGACAGGAAGCCGACACCTTGTCGAAGGTCCCCCCATTTGCTTTGATGATATTTTCCAGGTATATTTTAAACTTCAGCACAGTTTTGGCAGTTACGGCTTCGGTGGGTAGGTGGTTCCAAGGGTTAATAACGCTGTGGGTGAAAAAGCATCTCCTGTTTTCAGTCCTACAATGTGGCTTATTGAGCTTAAAACTGTTGCTCCTTGTTTGTGTTACATCTGACCTCCTGAAGAAAATATCTGGATCAACATCCTCTAACTTGTTCAGTATTTTAAAAGTTTCAATGAGATCCACTCTGCCATGCTTGGTTTGCAGTGTTGTTAGCCCTGTGGCCTTCAAGCATTCCTGATACGAGAGATAACTTAGCTCTGGAATGACTTTTGTTGCCCGGTGTTGCACCTTCTCCAGAGCAGCTATGTCCTTCTGAAAATGAGGTTTCCATGCTCAGCGCATGCTTCACGCATTTTGTCCATCTCTCCTCCATATTACCCTTTTACTAATTTTTATTTTTGTCCTTCTTTTTCTCTTTCTTCTGCCTTTCTCTCAGTCTAGATTTCTAATCTACTTTCTCAGTTGTTTATTCTTGCTGGTTATATAAATATTTTATTTTTTCATTCATTCTTGTTGCTCAGTGCAAGCAAATAGCAACTTACAGGATAGCTAATACAGTACATATAATTCTTTGACAAATGCCTTAGGTGTTCCTTCAAGAACTATCAGCTCTTGGAAACATCCGAAGTTTATTGGGAGGTGGCAACAAGAAACGTAAGGTATCAAAGATAGGAACAGAACTATTTGGTTCCATGCTACATAGGTTTAACAAATAATGATATATTTTACAATTGAATAGATAGAAAATATATTAATTTAAATATTAAGTAATGAATTTGGCTTGCTCAAAGATTCCAACAAAATGTAGTACAGAAACTTTTAGCTACATGCACTTTAAACTGTTAGTGAGATTTAGTCAATATAATAATTGAATTTTACTCTACACAATTTCCCTCTAATGTGGACAAGCTTTGACAATATTTTATCATCTGAAAATATTTCACACCTGATTTACCTAATTTACCTGAGGGCACTAACTCTAGTGTCCTTGACGAGGCAGGAAGCTGGCAGCTTGTCAAAGGTCCCCCCATTTGCCTGAAGATCTTTTCCAGGTAGATTTTAAAATTTAACACAGTTTTGGCATTTATGGCTTTGGTGGGCAGGCAGTTCCATGGGTTTATAACCCTGTGCGTGAAAAAGCATCTCCTGTTCTTTGTTCTACATTGAGGCTTGTTGAGGTTGAAACCATTGGTTCTTGTTTGTGTTACATCTGACCTTTTGAAGAAATTGTCCAGATCAACATTCACCAAATTGTTTAACATTTTAAAAGTTTATATGAGAACCGTCGCATCATACCTGGTTTGCAGTGTTGTTAGCCCTGTGGCCATCAACCGTTCCTGATATGAGAGATGACTTAGCTCTGGAATGACTTAGTTGTTAGCAGAATACTTAGAAGTTAGATCCTATATATTTAATTTTTTTATTTTATTAAGTAAGGTATGTATGTATGTATGTATGTATGTGTGACAAAACCTAACTAAAAATTTAACATTTTCTAAAACCTGCAGATATAAATAAATTATGAATATGCAGGTAAGGGTGTCATTTTTCATGCTAAAGCTGCCCCACTGGTATGCAATTGTTATACAGTACAGTATTTATTTTCCATTGGCAAAATAAATTTTTTGTGTATTGCTAGTAAATCCAGAGCCTCTGGCCTTTGGATATTTGACCAAAGTTAAAAAAGTGTACAGGAGGAAAAAACAGATTCCATAAAATTTGATGAAGGTAGGTAGGTAGGTTTTAAAGCAAAATATAATGTAACTTAAAAGATTTTAATAAAGCAGACCAGACCAGCACAGTTCAGCTCAGCCTTACTACCTCATATATTCTGACCTAATCAAATCTTGAGTGAAGAATGACTGTCGTGTTAATAAGTTGGGTGTCGCACATAATTTGCATAGCATAATCATGGAAAAATTAGTGTTCAGTTACTAGGTTAGGTTAATGAAATACAAAACTAGTAAATATTTGTTGTGTTCTAACTAATACACACAAATATTAATCCTAAACTCACCAAGAAATATGCAACTTATATTTGTCTTTATTTTTTAACTCCAGATTGTTAACTTCCCTGTTTTGTTACATGACTAAAAACCATGTGTAAAGTGGATATATGTAGTGGAAACCAATCTCACTAATCATTGTTTGAAACTTTATTTAAAAAATATATTAATCATGTGAAATACTGTATTCTTTTGTAACCAGGTGGTTAAAGCTTGCAGTCCTTGATGAGATTAGTCACTTTATATCAGAATAATGTGCTGTATGAGAACTTAAAGATTAAGACTGCACTGTACTCAAATCCTATATTATTTTGGGTACTACCTAAGCCCAACTGGGTATATACAACTCTATCCCTTGTTTACTTGCAGTGGTAATGTAAGAAATCAAGAGGGCAGGTTAGGATCTGATTCTTATTCAAATAGCCAAAAAATGCAATTTCACATGCTCAATACAATACTTTTTTGTAGCATGTATAGAAATGAGATTGTAATGCATGAAGATTCATGTTACATTTTACAAAAATAGTATTGACAAACTGGTATGTATATATGCCATATGTCAAATCCTTATAGCACTCATGATGGTTTAATGCACTTTGCAATGAATCATCTCTTTTTTTTTTTTTTCATTTTAACCACGCAGTAGTCTGTTTTGATTCACCTATCTTTCTGGATGTCTTCCCATGAATGATGGCAAAGCTGATAAACTTTAAATGTAAAGTGTTCATAGGCCAATGCTCCCTTTGCCTCTCTGAGGAGATCATGGTCCCTGGTAGGCCAATAGAACTCCGCGGCTGATGACACCCAATGGTATGGCACTTAATCAATGTGATAGCTTCAGGGAGCCTCCGGAGCTCACCCAGAAACTGGCGTTTCATTACATTCAGTGCTGTTTTTTTCTGGAAGATTTTCCTCAGTAGCTTCTCGAGATAAGTGGTGGTCCAGTCAAGCCTTAGGAAGATGCATCAGGCCTCTGAGACAAGCCCTTACCTGCTGGGAACCAGGACTAAAACTTGACTCTCCTTGAGGCAAGGGGACCTTGGAAATCAGAGATTAACCCAAAACTGAGAGAAATCCCAAAATAATTCATAAGTGCAACAAAACAAGCAATTGCATGAAAAAAATTAGGTTATTGAATGTAACGAGATTAATGATCATCCCATGCAGTAAACACTTTAACCGTGATATGCATAACCACTACCAGGGAGCAGCCTAGGTCACTTGAAGCTCCACTCAACCAGCTTTTCACCCCATGGGAAACAGAGAGCAGAGGCAAGTATGGGGAGTTACTGGGAGCCCACCAAAAATGGCTGTATCATTACATTCAATACTCTAGATTACCTGACAGTCATACAAAGCTTAAAGCCTTCTTGCATTACTAAGTTGCTGTCACATTTTAAAGAATGTTTTGAAAATTATATAAATAAAGCATACACCAATTATTGACAAACTATGAGAATACTATTTTTATTTTATAGTTCACTTCTTGAACCATATCCAGTCTGTAGTTCTCTTTGATGGTATACTCCCACAGTTGTGTAATTCATACACACTTCTTAAGGATAGTGTATTTATTTTCTCCATTTCAAATATTTAATTTTGTTTTCTTCTTGAGTTTTCTACCTTCTGTTACTTTTAATTTCTTTTTAAGATAAAGAAATTAATATTGACAACCTATATGTTTAATTTGTTTAGATTTTTTGTTACACTCACTTAAATTTTTAAGTTGCTGGTAATATAAATCCAATACATAGTAATTGTAAAGAAAAATATTTTTTATAGAATTCAAATCTGAACCTTCACTAGTCACTTTCACTTTCCTTTATATTATGACATTCTCCTAGTTATGAAGAGCACACAAAAATAGCACCATTTTGAGGTACAAGAGGCGGAGACTTAGATAGGTACTGTATTTATATTTTATTATTTGCAACTTTATTTCCTGCCAAATTACCTCTTAATAGGTCTTGTGAACAGTAGAAATAATTATCACAGGTACTCGTTGAAACCTACATTTGTGTTTATTCAGTTTGTGAACTCTTACCTTCTTATGTCTCGATTATATAATTTTTCATTACTTTTCGCTAAATTCTACACGTGGACACAAGGCAAAAAAATATAATCTTTATAAAAATCAGTTAGCCTTTCAATAACTTTAGCTAAATAACATCCCTTTGAGCCATAAGTGAGTTAACAGAACATATTGTTATAGTTAAAGCAATTTCATTCTTAAGAGTAATTTAAACTGTTATTTTTAAATAAATTTAACTAGATTTTTTCTTGGGGCAATAAAGGTAGTTATTGTCTTTAAGGGATCACTTTGGGAAACAATTACCAATACAGGGATAAAAGCCGAGCCTTCAGCATCACTGTAAGTACTGTACTTTTATAGGCCAGGAAAAAGTAACCTATTAACAAACATTGTTGATGATATACTACAAGCAAATTTAAAAAATTTAATTGGTATGCAAAAAGGATACTGTATTTGTTATTGTTAATTTCATGCGTTAAGGAATTTTTCTTTGTTTCACTTTTTGCTTCTTTTTCTTTCCCTGTTTCATATATTGATTTGTAAAGACTTGTGCTTTATTTTATGGTTTCCCATAGTTAGGGACAAGTAGCCTGTTTGGATTTTCGATGTCCCTCTAGGGGACCCCCCCCCACTGGTGTCCCAAGGTGCAACCCACAACAATTACCTAACCACTGGATACCTATTTATTGCTAAGTGTACAGAGCCTTCAGGTGAAAGGAAATATGCCAAACTGTCTCTGTCCCACCTGGGGATTGAACCCAGATCCTCAGTTGTGAGCCAAGGACATAGAACCTGTCCAACTGCACAAGTTGTAGGATATTTACCCAAATTTACCTGAGTGCCACCATCTATCTAGTGGCCACAATGAGGACAGGATAAACATACAGTATTTTGGGTGAACTTTATACAATAATTTGAATGTAGTTAATTCAAGTCAAATACTGTATGTTATACCACTGTTCCTCAGTGTTTTTAAAAGCACACCTATAGTGTCAAAATGTGAAGTACTTTCTCGGGAATATTTTGAAAATCTATACTGTATATGGATATTCACCTGAATTTACCTAAGGGCCTATAGGGCACTGTGTTATTTGTATACAAGCACATGGGATGGTATGATACATGATAAATCTATGTCAGTGCCCTATAATGACCGTTATACAGTTATACTACTGTATCAAGCATCGAGACCTCATTGTCAGAAGGCATATCTGCTTTGGAGAAAATTCAATGTAGAGCGACAAAATTCATCCTAGAATTAAGAAGACAATCATACCAGGAATGGTTGAGAGCCACAGGACTAACAACACTGCAAACCAGACGTGACAGGGTTGATCTTATTGAAACTTTTAAAATACTTAACAAGTTGGAGGATATTTACCCAAATTTACCAGAGTGCCACCATCTATCTAGTGGCCACGATGAGGACAGGAAGCCAGCGGCTTATTCAAGGTCCCCCCCCCATTTTCCAGAGAATTTTTCCCAACTAGATTTTCAACTGAAGTAATGTCTTGACATTTATGGTTTCAGTGCGTAGGGAGTTCAATGGATTTATAACCCCTTTTGGTAAAAAAGCATCTCCTGTTTTCTGTCCTACACTGTGACTTGAGCTTGAAGCTGTTACCCCCTTGTATATATTTCATGTAACATTTTACAGAAGTGGTCTGGATTAATATCCTCCAATTTGTTTAAGATTTAACAAGTTTCTATGAGATCTTCTCTGTGATGTCTGGTGTGCAGTGTTGTTAGTCCTGTGGCCCTCAACCTTCCTTGGTATGAGAGTTGACTTAGTTCTAGGAGGATTTTTGTTGCTCTGAATTTTACTTTCTCCAAAGCAGATATGTTTAATATTAGTAAAATATTTATTTAATAAGTAGATTTAGTAGATTATTTAATAATAAACAGATGAGAAAGATGTGTAGGCCTAATGTGCTGAAACCTATTAGAAAGTTAGTATTGAAAACCATTTGTAAATGATGAATGCATAAAACATACAGTAAATGATAGACTAGTATTGAAGGTGTATAACTTTAGCATTAAAGGTAAATCCAAGAAATGTGTGGTGTGGGTTATGTGGTTATAGTTTAAGATTACATCGGATTTTCTCGTATCAATAATTGAGATCATGCAAGTTTATATTTTTATAGTACAAATGGAGGAGAAATGTAAATTATTACTGATGGTGAAAGTAATATATATATATATATATATATATATATATATATATATATATATATATATATATATATATATATATATATATATATATATATATATATATATATATATATACAGTATATTCATACCTGTGTAGTGGACCATCAACTGCAGCAAAATATGAATGTAGCAAAAAATATAATCACTGATGGCAGAAAATCACACCTTAATTACTCCCATGCCATTATTTTTAATGAGAGTCAAGGTCTAGTAGTTCACATTGATAAGTATTTGGTTATTATTGCATATATTGAATGTAAAAGAACAAAAACACAGTTTTTTATATGTTTTATAGTAGATGTATTATTAATATGTACATCAGTTTTATAAAGTACACCACCTCTGGCATGTACACATCATGCGCTCAGTAATGAAATAAAACGATTAGATTACAGTAAATTAAAAGCTTGGAGGAAGTAATTTGTAAAGGCAACGTAAAAGTAGCAATCTCAATCTAAATTTTAATGAAAAAATATTACTTTATTGGTCTTAGAATTAACATTTTTTAGGAATGGGATTTTCCTTGCAATAATTACCAGCTACTGCCTCAAATATATATTTAGATCTGAAGGTGGAAAGATAGAAGTATAGTATGATGAGCTGTAGCATAGGTATAAATAAATTATGGGATGAGAGTCACATGCCATAGATGGAATATCAGCAGCGTTGTGTCTGTGTTGTGAAGACTTCCTTGTGACGTCGGGTTCCCATGCAGACACTGCGGCAGCGAAGAAGTGTGCTGTTTGAGGAGACAACATTACACGTGGTCATCTCGGGGCTCCATCTTCGGTGCTAGCTCTGCCCACTCCTCAGCTATATACTCAACCATTCCATTACCATGGGACCAACAATCACCTCCTTAACTACAAGTGCTATCATAACATCTATGACCTGGAGACATCACTCTTTGTGGATGACCTTGCCTCTTGACCTGGTGGCCTAAACCCAACGCTGATGCTTCTGAAATAGATGTCGCACAACTGCAATATTCAGAGCAACGCCTGTTACTGGTCCTCCTCAGGTGATCCCCGGAGTGTTATCAAATGTGTCCCAATAACAGCATGTGTGTGTGTATGCTTTTGCTGCCCCGTTTGTATGCTAATCTTTGCTGCATCATAGTGTGTGTGTGGCTTGCAAATATTACGTATATTAATATATTCAACATAATATTATCCTCAAACCAAGTCAGATGTCAGTTAAATGTATCTTAAATGTTTTGTTAGTAAGTGGTTAAGAATGATATGTAAGGTGGGCTCTGCTGGTAACAACTGTGTGATGGTCTGGTAGGCACCCAAATTGCGCACAGTAATCTTGGAGACTTGTCTTTCACAAGGATCCCCTGCCAATCAAGTGACCTTGAGTAGTTAATCGCTTGCCAGGGATAGTCTCATACCTGAGCAAGTTAATTACATTGGAAGAGAGCAGTTTATATATTAGATACACTATTATATACTGTTTATACAGCATAAGACTTTAGTATTATCACTGCATTCTTAAATCAGTTGCTTAAATATTCTATAAGTACATTACATCAAGTTCCTAAAATATTATGTATACTGTACTATGGAATGGGCGCTGCAATTTATTATTTTGGTAAGCACTTCACAGGTATACAATATACAAAACATTGTACCTCACTCCATTCATTTACTTATGACTTGTTAATATTCATTGATAATTTAATAATGCTTCATTCAACTTGCCTACTCAGGTGCCGGATGTGACCATGATCGGAGGCAGTGTGGCGGGAAGTCATGGTATCGAAGAATTTCGTGTTGTGACAAAGGTGACAGGAGGAATAGAAGAGCCTATACCTAATGTGGCCTGCTTACCCATGGAAACTACAGGTGTTCTGCAGGTTGATATAGGGGGACAGACTAGTAGCCTTCCACGTGCCTGGTCCAACCCACAACTATCTAGTCACATACGTCCTGGGCTGGAACCTCCTTTGGTACACACTACTACTGTTACGGATGCTGTATATGAATTAGATGTCGCACGTGGTATCTGTGTCAAGACGTCTAGAGAAGGCTCGCCTCTCACTCCAGAGCGTCGGCAGAGTATGCCAGATATTGGGTAAGTACGCTTTCGTTTTCTAATTCTTCATTTTTGTTAGCTTGTACATTACCAGATAATTTTCCTCTCATTTTTTTTATTATGTACAATACAGTAGTTCTTTATTATTTTGATTGCTTGGGATCTGGGTAACATTTCAGCATAGTGCAATTTGAGCCTAATATACACTGTAAAGTCTAATATACATATTGTAAAGTCTAATATACATATTGTAAAGTCTAATATACATATTGTAAAGCCTAATATACAAATTGTATCATAAAGCTTAATATACATAAGTACTATAATACTATAATGCTTAATACACACACACTCTTATGCCTAACATACATTCTGAAGCCAAGTACAGTGTACATACTATAAACTTAATGTATACTATTAAGCCCAATATACACTCTATAAAGTCTAATATAAGACACACATTGCAAAGTTTATTACAGTGGTACCTCGGTTTAAGAGTTTAATCCGTTCCTGGAGACAGCTCATATTCCGAAAACTCGTAATCCGAAGCTAATTTTCCCCACAAGAAATAATGGGAAATGAATTAATCCGTTCGTGACTACCCAAAAACCTCACTTCAAACTAAATTTTACCCTAATTCATCTAAATAAACCTACAAAACTATGTTCAAGTTATTACTTACCCTCGCTGATGATTTCTGTTAGCATATGGAAGATGGTGAGGAGGAGGGAGGAGGAGAGGTGTTACTGTTTGGAAGGGGAGTCCCCTTCCATTATAACATCAGGCAGTGAGGACTTCACTGGTGTGCACACTCTGGCACGTTTTGCCTGCATACCACTAGGACTTGCTTGTCTTACTAAGAATCTGTCTAAAGACACTTGTTTTCCCTACATTTTAACACTTGTCTGTAGTAAGACATCACATTGTCATTTAAAAGGTCAATGCAACAGCTTGCTACAGCTTTATCTGGGTGAGTTTTTTCAACAAAACTTTGCAGTTCTTCCCATACTTTACACATTTTCTTAATCAAGAAGGGACATCCTCTACTGCCTCTACTCACAGCTATTTTCTTAGATTGAACCTTACCAATGGCTTTCTTGAGACCCATGGCGAGATATATAATAACAACTTTTATGCTCAAATGGCCAAAAAAAAACGACAAAAAAATGTAAATCCTTGTGAAGAATTCAGGCAGGATAGTCACTGGGCGTGAGACTGGTAAACTGAGGCGCGATCGCCGTGCCACCACGCGCTAGTCGGCCTGTACGTGTATCAACAAACTCGTGTTCCGAGGCAACCCTCGCCTTCCAAGGCAAATTTTCCGAGCAAATCCTGCTCATATTCCGAAAAACTTGTATACAGGGACACTCGTATTCCGAGATACCACTGTATTTATATCACTCTAAAGAGCAGTACTGTACTTAAAAGTTGAATGGAGAATCCAGGTAATTAAGAGTTTGCTGTAAAGTATTTTTTCTTGCATATGCACAGTTTAGTTGCTTCAAAAGTATAATTTGATTAGAGGCAGTTACATCTCCTCCAAGCAGCCTACATGAGGCACATTATACTCATTGAGGACTATAAGTATTTCACAAACACGTGATTTAGGGTTTGCACACTAAGGTATTTATTGATTGTGCTTATTTTAATATACATAACATCTACTAGTATGCATTTATACAATTGTGTGTTAGAGCAAAAGTTTGTCATTTTTTAATTAGTTGAAAGCATGTTCTTAACACTATCGTGTTTTGTTAATGCTTTCATTCAGTATCCACTACTTTACCTTCTGGTTCTGATGACACTTCTGTATCATCCAATGCAAAATTTCTTTCAGTTTTTCACTTGCTATTATGTGAGAAATTTTGTGCGCCTGACCTTGAATGAGTGAGGGAGGCACCCGCCAGCTGACTGTGTGTGTAGCGATGTCTCTTAATTCCTGAACTAACTATATCAGCTTAGTTGTACAGTTGTGGTGAACAAAACCTGTAGATACTTATATATAATGTGTGTATATAGTGTAATAACTGCAAAAGTATTTGTTTATTGTTTTATGAACGTAATAATTGAACTGCTAATATAAACACCATACTTTTGAGTATAGCGATGATTCACACATTTTATTAAACAAATCTATCACACTACACACTATTGAATAATATTACTGCAAAAAACTAAGAAAAAATCAATCAGACATTGAAATAATTAGGTAATAATATCTTTGTGGCAACTCCTACCTGTCAGCTCGGGTGACGCTGACCACCTCTGACGACCGCTCTGTCAATGCCCACATTTTGCCAGCCTTCCTCGGCCTATTGCACCCAAAATATGTCACCTACGACTTTTTTTTATTTTTCCTGTACTCAGGGAACACAAATTAACATTTTTAGAAGAGGACAAAATTTATTAGAATTTTTTTTCTTGCACACAGGGGTGTAAATTTCCTCAGGACCCCTTAGCAGCTTAAGGGTTAACCTAGTGGAAGCTTGTCAATCTTGTCAATCTCATCAATCTCGTCAATCGAGACAAATTTTCTGCAAGTGGCTCACTCGTTACGTGAAATGCTTGTAGATGGAGCCACTCATCACCCGAGGTTCCTCTGTATTATACTCTGGCATCAATCAATGCACATGGAGTTCTAGGCTTACTGGGGACCACAAACCAGAACCTGGTTCCTGTGTGGTTGGAAGCATTCTATGTCTGCCATCGACCGGGTCAGGCACCCAGAAAGATAAGTGCCCCAAAACAAACCCCTATTCTGGTTAAAATATTGCTACTGAAAGCTGAACTAGTGGACAGAACTCCCCAAATGAAAACGAGCATGTCACATCACCACTACATTGCTGTCTGCACAACCCCCCTCCCCACTCCCTAAGAGGGGAAAGGGGGAGCCCCAGACCCCCGTGCTGGCTATCCACCCTGCAGTTCTGTGGCTAATGTTGAGGCTGACAAGATCGTGCATCTCTGGCTCCTGTATTTTCCAGTTCTGTAGCTTGTGGTGTGAGCCTGTCTACTAGGTGATGTGCAAGCCAGGAGTAATTTCACAAGTACTCTGGCTACATGTGCCTAGGATCCCCTTCCCTAGGTGCCCTGTAAGTACTGCCCTTTGGCCTTGGGGCCACCTTCCACAAGTCACCTTGGGGTCTACCTCTGCAGGGTCTCTTACTGCTCGGTGATTGACCGCCCTTGGAGTCAGCTGTGGTGTTTCATGCACCACTATTTGCCTCTGGATAGGTGGAAGTTTTGTCACTGGTTGGGGCTCAGGATACTATGCAGCTAGTTTTCACCTCTCATAGCGGCCGGCTCTGTTCTGCCTGGGTACGTTGTCCTCTTGCAGGGTTTTTCTTTTGTTTTTGTTTTCCTGCCTGGTGGGGAGGGGGGGTCTGCCCTTTGGTTTTGGTCACACCCATTTATATCTTGGTGGTCCTCCACAAGGCCCCTGTGAGTGAACACATCCCGGGGGTTCAACTTTAGCAGTTTGCTTGGTAATCTTGGGTGCCGGTTAGCAGTACCCTGCCTTGGCTTCCCTTAGTGAGATACACGACTAAGGGTCCTGAGAAACCCTGCGGGGGCTCTTTGGTCCAATGGATGCGACCCCTGGGACCCCCTCTCACTTCATGCAAGTTTGAAGGTTGCTCTGTCCCCTTGTCTCAGGGTGACACTCATCGGAAGTTTCTATAGGCCATAATTGCTGCCTGTACCTCTCTGAGGGGGGCCAGGTTCTGGCTTGTGGTCTCCAGTAGGCCTAGAACTCCATGTGCATTGACTGATGCCAGAGTCTAATATATTCATATCAGCCCAGTTAGCTCCAGGAAGCCTCCTGGTCTCAACCAGAAAATGGCGTTTCATTACATTCAACGCTGGTTTTTTCAACCTTGTTTTGCCCAGAGTAGGGTTCCCATCTTGGTCTGCTGGGTGACATTTGCTGAGTTGTTTGCTGCATTATTTGTTTACTATGTATGAACCTCGTGATTGTCTGCTTTCCTTTGCTTCCTTTCTGGGGATTCATTTCTTTGGTTGAGGGTGATCATGAATACCCTGCTCCCTATACCTCTCCTGAGGGAAGAATCAAGATTAGGCCTCTAATCTCCAATAGGCTATTAAGGATTCTTAGAGCTGTTGTGACTTATGTGTACTCACATAGTTGTGCTTGTGGGGGGTTGAGCTCTGGCTCTTTGGTCCTGCCTCTCAACTGTCAATCAACTGGTGTACATATTCCTGAGGCTACTGGGCTCTATTATATCTACATTTGAAACTGTGTATGGAGTCAGCTTCTACCACATCACTGCCTAATGTAAGAACTTAATGTGTGGAGCTATTTCAGAGCAGCTAGCAACAGAACCCCACTGAGCACTCAACTCCCCCTCCCCCCAATCCTCCAGAAGGAGAGGTTTCATTACACTTAACATTGTTTTTCGCAAGCTTTTGCAAACTCTCGCTGAACTCCAGTGTTCTGCAAAATGTTGGTTAGGAATCTCTGCTCTAAAGGTTGGTTGGACCAGCACTATGCTCAGCAAGTTTCATTTTATTTTCAGTCAGTTATCTGGCACATTTTTTATGCATCAGTGGTACAGATATTAAGTTGTATATTCAGTTAATAGAAACATTCTATTAGTACTTCACCTTCAATTTTCACAGTGTCATTTTTAGTCATTTATGGAAAGCATTACCCTTACCAGAATTTTATTTTGTTTTCCATTGCTTCTTAATCTTATTTTAATGTTTATCTGTTCTTAATAACAATAAATAAGTATCTTAAATAATTGTTTCTTTCTGCTACTGGTATATAGTAAGTTATTTATCTTACAAGCTATGCAGTATTGACTTGTTTAAACTTTTAATCAAGAATCCTCCGTTGGTTTCATTTTAAATCACTATGTTTGCAGTGTTTGTGAACCAGAAGAAGGTGCAGAGGATGATGCTGTGGTAGGTGGCAAAATTGAATTCCGTGTGCTTGATAAGGACAGAAAGTTTTCTGAGCCATCTGGCCCTACAACTATAGTGACTAGCCAGACTCGTGTGTCTCGACAAGAACTCTCTAGTGTAGTGCCTGCGCCGGCTGCATTTAACCCTGGGGCTGAGAACCCTCCACCACCACCACCATCCATGGTAGACATGCCTCCTGCAACTACAAATAAATCTGCTTCCCTCCAGTCTAGCCCAATTACACACCCTGAAGAGCGTTCTGTATACTATGATGCTCCACCTCCAGAAGATTTGTCACAGCAGCCTGGTCAGAAGGCTCACAGCAAAAGTTCACCTAGAAATGAACAGGATGATGAAGGACATAAAACCAGTGAAACTTCAGACTCACCACTTAAGGACAAAGGTGAGGTACGTGGTGGTAAAAAAGATGACTCACGACGGCGATTAGGAGTTGTAGCATTGCCAGTTGTCTTAGAAGATCATAAAGATCGTGATGTTGAATCTACTCATTATGAATCTGCAGTCCATCCTCCTGATACCAGCCGTTATGAATCTGCCATACATGATCACACTGGTGTTACAACAGTTCAGGAGACTTCACGTTATGAAACTGTCATGGGTGCTCCTCCTCCTGAGTCATCTCATTACGAAACTGTCATGGGCCAGAGAGAGACAGAAGCAAGAGCGCGCCAAGATACGATATGCGAGGAAGAAAAGTCTTTTTTATCAGAAAGAAGAAAATCTCTAGAATTTGTATTAGAAGAAAAGCATGACGTTGAAGACACAAGAAAAATCTCGGTTATTAATTTACATGATTTGTCTGCAGCCTTCCAAGTTTCAACAATGATTAACAGGTCACGGACGGTGACACCATCAGTGTCACCAAGAGGAACACCACCACATAGTGAAAGTGGTGGACGCCGTAGTCGATCATCTCGTCACCGCCGCTCCTGTGAGGATCTGTTAGAAGAGGGAGGTGAGGAGTCTTCCAAAACTAATACACCCCGGCCTACTGACTTGCCACGTTCTTCAATATCACCTGATCGACAGCGGTGCAATGGTTCCCGAAAATCACCTGCTGCACAGGATGATTCTTCTCAAAAAAGTCGCATTCCTGTACCCATGTGGGCACGTACTACCAAAGATGGAGAGCCTGAATGCAGCCTTAATTCTCCATCAGGAGGTAGAAGTCCACGTTATTCAGAAGCAGAACGTGCTGAAGCAGCTCGTAGAATTTCTGTTGCGTTAGCAGAAAAGGTGACATCACCTGGCAATGAAGAAGACTCTTTAAGTACTCGTAGTGGTGTTTCAGAACATCGATCTGGGCGTGAACGTGGATCAGTTGCCTCTTGTGATTACCAACGATCAGCTAGCCAAGAAGATCATAGTGAGGATCTTGCTGACCTAACACCAGCATTGCGGAGACGGAGACAAGGTGTAGACAAGTATGTTACCGATGAGACGCAACTCAATCTAAGATTCCAGCGACGTCGCACTCGACCAGTGTCTGATGTCACTCCACCCCCACCACCTACTACTGTTTTACACTCCAGGAATCGACAAAGGTAAGAGACATAAGAGACTTTTTTTCTTGAGAAATTAAAAATCCAGTAGACATATGGCATTAAGGAAATTTTAAAGCAACATTATATATCAGTGTTAAAATATTTATTACATTTAACAAAAACTTGTATAATAGATTAGTGCTGAAATAATAAAGTTGTTTCAACATCAAGCAAATGCCATTGAAATAAATAAAATGGATACATCAGTGTTGATTTGCTTAACAAATCTCAACACTGTTTCACTACAGATAAATTTCTAGAAATATCTAAGGTTGTTTCAGTATATTATTTTTTACAGTTTTGAAATTAAACCGTTCCTTGATTTATTGTTTGAACATTAGACAAATGATACAAAATACAATACAATACAAATATTTATTCAGGTAAAGTACATACATACAAGGTGAGATACAAAAGTTGATGGATTTATAGATAGAGCTAGTACATACAATGCCTAAAGCCACTATTACGCAAAGCGTTTTAGGCAGGAAAAACACAAAGACTAAATGTTGACTGATGTTGAAACGCTGCACAATATTTCAATATTAACTCACTGTACATACCACCATGTATGAAAGGCGGGACCAAAGAGCCAGAGCTCAACCCCCGCAAGCACAATTAGGTGAGTATCTCAATCTTGTATTCCCTAGTATGGCCCAAAATCCAAAATGTATTACAGTGCTTTGTAGACAACATTTTTTTTTTTTTGTATTTAATTTGTTTGAATTATATTTATCTAAGTTTATCCAGGAAGACATCAGTTGCTTAAGCAAACCTAGGCCAAAAATTTAATGTATTGTTTTCTTTAAATTTATATTGCATTAGACTTATTTCTTTTTATTTCCTAATTAATTATTTAGCAAAGAAGCTGTATATTTTTTGTAATCCTTTTCAACACTAACCTGATTTCCACTTTCATGTGGTGGGGGGCATTTAACCTTTAGTAGGAAGAAGGTGAAGAAGACATCTCACAAACCATACAGTAGGCATTAGACATAAGAAAGAATTTTTTCAGTGTTAGAGTAGAGTAGTTAACAAATAGAATGAATTAGGCAGTGATGTGGTGGAGGCAGACTTCATATACAGTTTCAAATGTAGATTTGATAGCCCTCAATATCTTGTTACCTTGAAGTTACTTTGAAGGGGTTTCCGGGGCTTAGCGTCCCCGCCGCCCGGTCGTCAACCAGGCCTCCTTGTTGCTGGACTGGTCAACCAGGCTGTTTGACGTGGCTGCTCGCAGCCTGACGTATGAATCACAGCCTGGTTGATCAGGTATCCTTTGGAGGTGCTTATCCAGTTCTCTCTTGAACACTGTGAGGGGTCAGCCAGTTATGCCCCTTATGTGTAGTGGAATCCTGTTGAACAGTCTCGGGCCTCTGATGTTGATAGAGTTCTCTCTCAGAGTACCTGTTGCACCTCTGCTTTTCAACAGGGGTATTCTACACATTCTGCCATGCCTCCTGATCTCATGTGATGTTATTTCTGTGTGCATTTCTGTGTGTATTTCTGTGTGCTGGGTTAGGCATTCAGAAAGGTAGGCTATCAATAGGCTCCAGAATCTGTACACCAGTTAACTGACAGTTGAGAGGTGGGACCAAAGAACCAAAGCTCAACCCCCCAGGAGCACAACTAGGTGAGTACAATATGATGCTCAGGAATCTACAACCCAACATTACCTATGACTCATTATTACACAACTTAAATCTGCAAACAGAACAATAACAAGCTCCAATTCCAGACACCACTCAACACCCTTACTGCAATCCTTGAATATGTTAAATATCAAGTAATAATAATAATATTTTTTCTGCGGAGAGCCCCTCCGGCTCCCTAGAACTATACCGGGCTGATATGTATGTAGTAGACCGTGGCATCAGTCAATTCGATTGGAGTTCTAGCCTATCAGGGACCACGAGCCAGAACCTGGCCCCCTCTCAGAAAGGCGCAAGGATCAATGGCCTATAGAAACCCCCATGTGTTTGGAGGCATTCCATGTCTGCCATCTATTGGGTTAGGCATCCAGAAAGGTAGGCGTCTCAAAGCAAACAAACTCCACCTGGTTAACAATTGCTACCAAAAGCCGAACTATCAAGCAGAACTCCCCAATCTAAACACAAACAACAAGCACCTCAATGCATGCTTATTTGCCTTCGTTCTTCCTAAGAATATTGGCCAAGTACAGCTTCATTAGCAGGTTCCCATCCTTTCGGCATCCCTGGTTGCTGAGGATTTGCGCACCTGTGGGCATTTGGCTTCAGTTTTGCGTTGCTTTTACTTGCTTGAGCTGTCTTCAGACTGACTTGAGGAGGATGTAGAGGCACTGGATGCCAGGCTTGCGTCTGGTGCGCTTATCTCAGCGGCTCAGGCGTCGGCTGTTTTGTTGAAGTTGTTTGTGCTTATTCTGAAGGAGGTGGTGTCTCTGTTCTTTGCTTCTCGCCTCACGTGCCAGCAGGTGGTACTCGATGGCAGTCCGTGGACTCCACGTGGGCCCTGCTTCTTAGATTTTCGCCGCCTTTTGTCCATTGTTGTTTGCAGATTCTGCGGTAGTGCAGTATCTGCAGGTGGCTTCATCTAGCTGTCACCCTATGTCTGACTTGTTGGTTCTCCGGGGTGGGCATGGGGGTCATGGTAGGCCAGTGGTGCCAGTTTCGGAGCCGACATGTCCTTCGGAGCCAACGGCATCTGGTCAACGCGGTGTTCGCTCTACTCGTCTTTCGACTTCTTGGAAGGGGCGTCGGCCCCTTTTGCAAGTCGCCTTGTTAACAGGACGATGGGGGGGGGGGGAGGCTTGTGCTATTTGCTCACGCCTGGTCCCATGATTTGTGGGCGTTTCGGGTCATTTCCTCCAGCCTGCGGTAGTGTTGGGTGGCTCCTCCTCCTTCGGGATGTTCAGGGTTCGCAGGGCAGGCCTCTTCTCCTGCACTGTCAGGTCTTCTGCAGAAATAAGTATTATATTCACGTGGACTAAATGGATCTCGAACCATGGACTCCACACATGTAAGGCCATAGCTCTATCAACTAGGCTATGAGCAGTCTTAAAAAGGAAAGTTTCCAGAAGCAGCATCCTGCTGCCAAACTGTAATTTTCAACTTTCCCTGACTACTACTGAAGCCCAGAGGAATTACTGACCCATGCCCACGCCATATAAATTGCCATCCACACTTCCGTGGAAGGTCCTTAAATTGGGCCAGTAATTCCTCTGGGCTTCAGTAGTAGTCAGGGAAAGTAGAAAATTCCATTTTGGCAGCAGGATGCCGCGTCTGGAAACTTTCCCTTTTAACCACTGTACTGCGCCAACTGAAAAATCTCGTTCTGAGAGTTGTACTATTTTTTTAATTAGGCTATATTTTAATGTTTTTTAATGTTTTCATCACTCTTTGTGTTTTGAAATTAAAATAGTTGAGTTTGGAAACATTTTGACATTAACTTTACTTTAACATTTATAAAAACAACAAAAATATGTCCTTAACAATTGCACTAAAAAGTTTTGGGCAAAAACAGGTGCGCAGTGCAGGGATTAAAAGGGCCGGGAAATGAAATTGAATTAAATTTTGAACCTTGCTTAAACGCTTTCAAATTTTTTGTACATAATCTACTAGGCACATGCTCTAACTTTTTTGTTAAATGATCACCAATGTAACTTGAAAAACAAGAAAATTTAAAATAATTATGAAAATTAATATTGAAAATTTCAGATTTTCAAATGAGCATCTAAAATATAAAATATCACAAATTGATCATTTGGTGTTAATATGCTCTCAGAAGAGCATATGCTCATCATTTTTATTTAATATTATTATAGGATTCAGTATAGTTTATTCTATCTTAGCAGAGTTAAGGACAGGTATGCACTCTACAAGATGTAAAGTTTACAACAAAATCAAATAATAAGCAAAGGAGAAAAAAAAATTACCCTAAAAAAAAAATTTGTGGACATTGGTGAAAGTAACAGATATTAACATTGGGCAATATGTTTGTATGATGTACTGTATAACAAAATAGAGCATAATAACATACTCATTATTATTTGTGTTATTATGTCTCACTCAGAAATGCTATAAAGGCACCAGCTGCATATCCAATTTGTGGACACTTCTTACTACTATTCTTCTTTGTGCATTGGAAAGGTGCTTGCATCTCTTTATTACTGCATTATCCTTCAGTTCCAGTTAATAGGAGCTGTTCTCCTTATCAACGAAACTTTTTTTTTTTTTTTTAAACATTATCTAAAATCCATTTCTGAAAATATTGTCAGAAAGGTTAAAACTTTCACGACACTGAAGCCTATAAGTTGGAGATTTGTTTAACATTTTTTAAGTAATTTTCACAAAATTTGAATATTTTTAGTTTCCCGGCCCCTTTAGACTGCTCATAGCCCAGTCGATAGAGTTATGGCCTCGCATGCTTGGGGTCCACAGTTCGAGACCCATACAGTCCAGGTGAATATAATGATTATTTCCACAGTAGTGTGGAAATTTATTATGTATCAACTGTTATTAAATTTTCAGAAGATAAAGGCAAAATCCTGCAACTCAAGATAATCTTTTAAGTAATTTTCAATTTTATATTGCTGTTTGTTGGTTCTTGAGTTAGTGAAAAATGATTGGTAACCAAAGTATTGATATAAATATAGTATGCACTATTTGCCACTTGGCAGAAATACAGTACAGTAATTCATACAGCACAACTTAACGTGCTAAATTGTTTGTAAATTTATATTGAAAGGTGTTGTTCCATTTGCATTTTAGCAGACAACGAGTGTCCATGATAGAAGCAGGAACAGGTGGTCGCTACTTTGACAGTGGACGAGGTGTGCCTTCCTACCTCCTCAAACCCCAGCATGAGGATTCCAGCGAGTCCGAGAGCTCTCATCCACGTAAACCACGTCCTCCCTCTTCTGAACCTCCGTCTGCTGCCAGGGATGTTGTTGCTAGGTTAGTTTTTTATCTGATGGTGCCATTTTACTTGTGTAAACCTAACATATATAACATGCGCATTACTGAAAACTACTGATCAGACAGTAGTTTTCTGCTGAGCTCTTTCTGCCTTTTGGTCCATTGGTCTATTGGCATTCAAGAGAACTTTTTTAAAAAGATTGCCAATTTAATCATACACACTCAAAAAGGTTCCACACCCCTGATCTTTACCACACCCACAGCTTTAAATAGCAATATAATTTTTTTTTTACAAAATATTGAAAAAATTACTTAGAAATAACTTGTGCAATTCCATCATGAAATGACTCATCATTGCTTGCATAATTATACATAAAAGATATTTACCTAATAAATAACATTTTAATGTTCTCGACATATTTCTGTTGCAGGATACGTAGGTACCGGCCTTTGAGTGCAGATAGTAGTGACAATTATAGAAGGCAGCATCACCAACGGACTGTCTCTCCAGACTGACAGGAACCTCGGCCCTAGTCCTCATCGGCAGGAGGAGGCATCCAGCTCTCAGGCCCACTCACTTGCAGCTCCTCGCCCACCTCCCAAATACATCATTCACACATCCACAAGCGCACAAATTCCCCACCAGTCACATGTAATGTATGTACCCGTGAGCTCAGTCGAACACAGTCATATGGTGAAATGTATTTTAAATATCGGCAACCAGAACAACAGATAGTAATAGTTAAAGAAACTAAATTGAAACACAGAAAAACAAGAAAATTATGCGGATGCTGGCAAATGTTTTTAAAAAGAAGAGGCAGAACTTTGCCCTTCTCATTACACAGAAATCAAGATTTAAGCAGATGCCGTCTAAATCTTTCCATGCCACCACATGTATAACAATTCAGAAAATTATGCTAAAATGGTGCTTTTTCCTCCCTTTCATGGTAAAAGTTAAAAAAAAAAAATTAGAATTTTTTTTTCTTGGGTGAACCCTTAATAATGAGGAGGAGGGGGTGTGGATATGTATAAGTTGGTGAGAGAGAAGGAAAATGAGCAATCCATTAATGATCGCAGACATATAAGTATGGTTTGAGAATGCCTCTTTTTTTTTTTCCCCCCCAATATGCAACTTCTCTGTAGCTGCTGCTGCATGCAGCAGCTTGCTGAAAGGCGCTCAAAGACAGAGAATCTTTACTACGAATATGGCACATTAGGCAGTGTGATAACGAACATATGGAGCTGCCAGTGTGACAAATGGGGTAGTGTGGCAAAATATGATAAAAGTTGTGGACTCTGAGCTGCTAGTGTGGCACACAATGTAATGTGACTGGGTGGTGGGAGCTGTTATCCTTAAACTGCCAGTGTGAGATTTGGGTCGTGTCAAGGGTGATGGGAGCCAGTGCCCTCAGTTGCCAGAGTGAAACTCAAGTCAGTGCAATGGGGGTGCAGCCGGTTAAAACATCACCTGCACATGGTTGTGATATTTGCTATGTACGTTCTGTGTACACTGACACTTGCTAGGTTAGGTAGTAACTGTGCCATCCTCTGTTGCCATTGATTGACTTTTGATAGGTCATTCTGGTTACAAACCCCAGGTCATTAAAGTTATCTTTTAGCTGAGAAAGACATCAGTATAAAAAATACTTTAAATGTACATTAAAATTTAGATACCATACTAAAAAAAAAAAGGCACCTATGGTCAAATGTGATGTAATATTCTTTAATGTTTTCTTCTGATCTAGGTACCTGTATTGAATTTAAGGGATCTGGATAACTGTTGTAAATTTACTAATGCAGGTTAGCCTTTGATATTGCTGTTAATGAACTATTTTGGGAAATAACTGCAATATTCTAGAGTGTCTCAGAGTATCTCTTGCATATTGCCCAAATACTCAGTAGCCCTTACACTTTGAAGCTTTGTCGTTTTCTCTAAGCCACTATGAATGCTGTAAGTATTCCTGCAATGCACATACAGTATTCTGATGATGCAGTTTGACTGTTTATTTGTTGAATCATGATTTGGGTTCCATTTTGTCCCCTGTGCCATCACCTGTGTTGCAGGTTTGTTACATCAACATTTCCTCTTCATTACAGAAAGTATGTTTGCATAAATGCAGAGCTGGGATAGGCAAGTATAGTGTTGTGATGTCTGTTATAGAATACAAGAGAAATGGTGTGATTATCTCGGCTTTTTGGTCTCGGCATGACAGGGAATGAATTAAAAAATTGCCATGTACTTTCACACGGAAAACTGAAAGCTTAAAATACCATGTTTCAATTGATGCAGGAGTTGAATTTAGGTATGGTCAGTATTTGTTTGTAGTCTCATTAATTTAAGAGAAATACATGCTTTCATTACTCCATCTTTGTTTCTGTAGTACAAATAGGAAACAAAATTTTCTTGACCTTTATGTGCTAATATGCTATATCACGAATAAGGATTACTCAGGCCTGAGGTGTATCAGCACTAAGTTCTGTAGACTATTGAAATTTTTCTCTGGGATGTGCTTCCTTCAGGAAGTATGTGATGAGATCCTAAAATAATGTACTGTATTTGAAATATCAATCAAATCTATATACTGTACTGTAATGTTGATTATCTATTTTATTAAACCTGAAATGTTTTGTAGTCATTTTGTGGTACAAAGCTCACTAATATATTAAAATATTCAGAAACTGAGAAAAGTTTAAATGATATTTATTTTGAAAAATCACTTACGCTCCTGCTATGCAGATGATAAAGCAATCTTAATTGTATTAAATGTTCCTTCCTCTTTTTACAAGTATTGTAGAATTAAATTGAATTAATGGTGAGAGTGGATGGAGGATTGGTTGTTAAGTGCATGTACATGGTCACTCAACAAAGATTTAGAGAGGATGATGACAAAGTTCACTGAAATTAACCATATCTTACTGCTGTCAGAATCCTTCGTGTTCCACATTCACCAATCTTAGGAACTGTATCTGTGCTGTGACATTTTACTGGGAATGCCCAAGTTTTATACATGGATAAAAAGTTGCTACATAATACTTGTCATTTATTATATCTAACATGGCAAGCTGAATTAATGCAGATCTATAGATGTCACCCTAATGAAGGTGCTTACCAACAATACATTCAACAGTTTGAGTGAATCAGGTGAATTGTTAATAGTCATACATTAGTCAATAGGTATGCAAGTGTCTAATTTGAATATATATTTATCAGTCAAATGGGTATAGCTGAAACGAGATTAGGTATGTTTAAATGCCTCAATTTTTAAACTAGACTTGTAGATATTGTAATTGCGTCGACTTGAATCTCATTTATTACGCTCCTTTCTATGGGAAGATTTTTTTTTAGCTAATCTTAAGAAAAAGATCTTTCTGCATATGTGGCTGTAAGGATAATCGGTAGAGTCACCCCTGAAATCAAAAGCAGCTTCATGCAAAAATAAATACTATTTTATTTCTGTCAACTCTGTACACTCCTCTAACTTAAGGTTTTCAAAACAAACCAACTACTTTACAAGCTATTGGTAACTTCCCAGAGTTGTTGTTATAGAACTCGTGTGCCACAGTGCATATTTTATATTGATAACTTGCCTCTTAGGTATTGTTGAACCTGTGCTTAGTAGGGCTTTGTTTTGTCTCCTGGAGATATAGATCAAGGTCTTACACATTTCTTTTCATAAACTTGAGGCAGTACCGCAATATATATAAATTATAAATATAAACTAATTATTGTATTAAAGAAACTATATGAACTTTATCTATCTTACTGAGGTTGAGAGAGTTTGTTTCTTAATTTAATACATTAGTATACTTTGAAAAATTTCTTGACCTTCCTTGTATCTCCTGGATGCTTGATAGGGCTTTGTGCACATGTTGAAGGTTAAACAGACAAGGAATGAGCCAAGGGAAAAGATAGATGAGGGCATAATGGAATTAGGGATGGGGACAGCAAGTGTTCAACCATTATTTAATTTGAGGAGTGCTTGGTGGCGTTCACAACCTCGCATTCGGGCATTAGTAATGTCACACATGGACTGTTCACAGCCTTTCTGGTGTTAATCAAGCTCTATGAGTTTGTATATGCGCATGTGTGATATGTCTGGCTATTGCAAAGTTAGGAACGTCACTGATTTTTTTCATGCAGTTCTCTTTTTAGATTTTTTGTGTTAAAGAGCCTTATGTTGGTGAATCTATCATGCAGCAGCAAAATATGAATTTCAAGCAATCTTTACTGATAATTAAAATGTTTGGTAAACAATTGGTTGTGAGAGTGGAGGGTCGAGGTTCACCTCAACCAATAATGGTTGTCAGGTGTTTCTTAACGACACACTTGCTATGACTTCTTACAAGTGTTTTAATATCAATAACAAAATTTACATTAGTTTTCATTTTTTTATTATGTGGTTACTGGCCGGATGTACTATAATGTCCAGATTGTATATTTTTGTTCTGTGTACTTAGATTGTTATTTACAATTAAATTATAGCAATGCCTTCTAATTGTCTATATATTTTGTCCTTAATATTGTGTAGTCAGTGCAGAATTTAACATCTAAATGCTACATATACAGCACTTGTGTTCTGAAAATATGATCTACTAATCATGATACACAAGATCACAAAATTAAACTAAATATGTACCATACAAGATGAGGTACTCGGCAGTTCCTGAGTCTTGCCTCTCCCTCCGCCCCTCTTTTTTTTTCAGAAAATGCAATTCTGTAATCCAAATCAATTCACTTTACACAATAATATACAATAATGTGATATATACACTATACCAAGTAAATATATTGTGTTCCATGGGGTTAAGGCATATGTCCGGAGTTACCCAGGATGCTGGTTCGATCACCTTTTTTTTTACAAAGGTTTTCTCAAATTTACATTCATTGTTTTTGAATAAATCAGGAAAATGAGCTGGTAAATAGACCATTTATAACTAAGTAGAACATCTGGAAAAGGTATAAATCCATAATGAACATCATTGATTGTGAGATATATAAAAGGGCACTAAACTCACCATCCAGAAAATCAAAACACCCAAAAGAAAAATTGTTCAAAACAAAGAAAAAATCAAAGTCGTTCTATGCCTATATAAGAAGTAAAACCAAAACAAAGGACTCTGTAGGACCCTTGAAAGATGAGACTAACCAAGCAATAGAATGATGAAAGGGGGGGTAGCAAACACTGAATGCATTATTTATTTATATACTGTGCAAGAAGATAGACTGGGTTGTGAAGATAGACGTGTGGAGGAGGCCAAAACTGTCAGTAATTTCAAAGTGTTTATATATGACAGAGAGCTGGGAAGATGGGACACCACATATATATATGACTACACTTGTGTTTCAACTTTAGCCAACACCTATGTTGACTTCAGTGCTGCACAGGCAGGAGGTGCTGCCAATCACAGGGAAGCAGCCAAGTCGTGTAAATACAGAAATCATGATCACCACTACAATTTTGTCCCCATTGCCTCAGAGACACTTGGTGCCTGGAGTAAAAGTGCTGCTAGTTTTTTTAAGGAGCTGGGGTCCAAGCTAATTGAAACAACTAGAGACCCTAGAGCCACCAGTTTTCTCTCAGTCCCTTAGTGTGGCGATCCAGAGAGGAAATGCTCACTGTATCCATGGTTCCTGCCCGCCATCTGAGGAGCTGGAGGAGTTCTACAACCTGTGACAAGTAGCCTTGTACCCTGCATGTAACCAATGTTGTAACTTTTTGTGTAATGAAATTTTAAAATAAAGTGAGATATAAATATATACACACATACATGTACAAAAAGAATAGGGGTGGTAGGAGAGGGAAATATCAAAGTGTTCAGTGAGGATCCACAAGGTCTTCTCTGAGTACTCTTTATTTTCTTCTCCGAGGCTATGGGTCCCTACAATTGCACCAGAGGCGGTACTCCTATTCATATCAATATATATATATATATATCAATATATATATATATATATATATATATATATATATATATATATATATATATATATATGTATATATATATATATATATATATATATATATATCAATATATATATATATATATATATATATATATATATATATATATATATATATATATATATATATATATATATATATATATATACACACAATAAATTAATTAAACCAACTACTGTACGACTTTCACTCGTTGCATTAGGATATATGTTAGCTTAATAAATACTATAGGTTCGTGTTAACAAACATGAACATATAAACACACATGAACAAACAAAAGTTAACAAACATGAACAAACAAAAGTTAATAAACATGAACATATAAACAGGCTTATCAAGACTGTAGCTTCTTGCTTAGCACAAAACGATCTTGATCGAAACTTTATTCGATCTTTAACGAGAGTGGCGTCCCGAACGTGATGGCGAGTAGACGCGTGTGACGCCGCTCTCGGCTGACAAGTTGGCTGATGAGCCCGTATAGTCTTATTTGTGACGTGTTAAGACGGTGTATGTGTCAGCGTGGACTCCTTACACACCTCCACTTAAGCGGAAGGTGTCCGTTGGACTAAAGTTCAGCTGTAAGACTGATTATTATGAACTTGTCTGCACGGGATGTGCTCCAGATTAAGATGGAGGAATTGTTTGGTTTCTAACCACTGCCGGGAAACAGAGTATAATGGTGGAATTAGAAAACACTGTGACGTTGTCTGAGTGTCTGAGGAAGTATGATGATGATGATGACCTTATCAGTCTACCTAATGAGAAAGGGTCGGTGCAAGTGATTAATTTGAGCAAGACGTTTACATATGTTTCTGTGAGGGATGCGAGCCCTTTGAAATGTCTAATCAAAATCAAATCAAAATCTTACTTTGAAATGGAACTATTACTCGCATACTGGAACAATATGGGAAAGAAGACTGTTCGTTTCAATAAATATAGTTTTGGAGCAGGCAAAGGATATTTCAATGGTACAAAAACAGTGAAAATGGCACTTCACCAAAATATTCCTTCGTCAGTGTCAGTATAGCAGTAAAGTCAGTATAGTATTAAATTTATCGACAATGGACATTTGAAAACTACTATACTGAACAAATATATATACAAACTAAGCGCCGCAGAGGATGACGTAATCTTCACAGCTTCGTAAAAAGTAAGTCAATTTGTCATTTTTATTATAGTATTACAACATATTAATTATGTTTTTTTTCAACAATAGCTACATATTAGTCATTGTATTTTCTATCATTAGCACAAAAAAGTGAACGCATAAGATTTCGTCTTAGGGGTTACGACCGCTGCCTTAATCGTCGGCGCGTCACTAACTTGGAACGCAATTGCATGCATACTGGAATTATACAGTCCTTTGCACACTGCATAAAACTTTTAAGGCATTTTAGTGAGTAAGAAGGTTACACACCTTCTCATAGAGAGGGAAGTGAAAACTATTTTTTGTTTTAAATACTGTTCCATACAGATGTTACTACAAGTGCAGTACATTACAGTGCTGTAATTAATTATTTGTATTATTATTTATAAAGCTAATGTGTTCTGTTGCAAATCATTCTCCAGCGTATGTTACGGGCTCACTATAGCCCGTGCTACATGGACATTTCGTTCTGAGTAGCTAAATCTAAAACAACAAGAACATTCTCCGGCGCTTTACGGGCTATTCATGCCCGTGCCACCTTTTGGGTGCCTTAATCTCCATCAATCAATCATCTCCAGTGCTATAACCATCTACACTACACACGACCTTCGGCACTGTAACCTTCACTACTCGGGGCACCGTTGTTTACCTCATCTAAACAGTTTATAGAGCTTAACTAGGGGTATTGGAACCAAATAATGATAGTAAGAGACTTGATCTCTTAAAAAAGTAAAAAAAAAATGGTTAGATCAGAATTAACTATCACTGTTTTCAATACGGACTGAGGCGGCGAGGCCGCTAACCAATCAGCGGTCAACTCACTCAACACGGAAGTCTTCCCACTTGCTAGTACAGTATTGCCAGTTAAGTGTTGCCGTGATCGGTGGAAGATCACTCCTTCCGTCCACCCCTTATGCACACTTTTCGCTTTGTCACATGTGTATTTCGAAATAATATCCCTTTAAAGGTCAAATGATGTTTCTAAGGACAATAAAAGTAATATAGTTTTGAACCTTATGTACTTCAAAATGTTGAATTTGGTATGAAATTATTCAGAATACTGAGCACTTTCATTTATGTAGCCTAATATACATACCGGAGCCTAATAGAAGTTGTGAAGATGATTTTGAGAGTCTGGCGAAGAGAGTATGATGGGAATATATTGGGTAATCCACTGGAGGGTCAATACTCGTAGTAAGGTATAATTATAATTAACCCATCCTTTCGAGCGTTCCCAACGTCACTTAACTGATGTATTAAATTGCTCGAACCTAACCTAACCGAGGACCCACGAATAGAAAACGGGACATCGCGTCAATTTTTGTGAGCCACTATGATTTTTAGTACATCAGTTTGTGGCCTTAGGGGGATTTATATATCAAATTGCAATGTACTATTCAAGAAGATGGGTGGGGTTAATTATCCCTGGTATAGAGGATTATTCAGATATCTTACCCACGTATCTGAATAATATGGATAAAGCAGCATAGTAAAGTTTCTTTTGAGACTGGGGGCTTCTAACACTTAATCATCATGTAGAAAATAATATGCTGGATGAATCTTAGTGAGAATGGAGTCTGATATTTAGTGAGTTAGAAATTTGGTATAAAAGGAGGCATGGATACCGACCCCCTTCCCCCCCAGTGACCGTACCTCCTACACCTACTAGTCACTACAAAAGTTTGGTGGGGCTAGCCCCAAGCGTCGGACCTCAACCTTAGAAAGACATCCTCTTTTATATAAGCGAGATATTTGCAACATTGTGTACAAATCAGGGAACTTGCCTTGTGGCAGTAACAGGTTGCAGAGGAAGGCTTGCATATTGATGAATTGGTAAATATTAGCTATAATAATTGCAAAAATAATGTTATTATATCCAATGACAACCACTGCTTTGAGACACGACAGTGCTAATAATTTCCTCAGGTGATAATTAGTTTTTAATAAGGTACACTGGGTTGGTTGAGGGGTGTAAGTGTGGGAGTGCCAGTGGAGGGTGTAGGGTGCCAGCGTGAGGGGGGGGGGTGTCTGTAGAGTAAAGTGTGTAGGGTGTCAGCGTGAGGGTGGTGGTGGCCGGGGCGGGCGGCGGCGGTATGGTCGTCAGTTCTCCCTGGGCGGCTGGAGCGTGCGGCTGACGGCAAGGAAGCTCTGTAGAGCATCCAGCAGCGTGATCCCGCTGCCTCTGCCTCGTGCGCTCCGCCCTGCCTCACATGTCTGCTGCCCTGGCTTGAGAGAGGCAGTGCGCTCAAGCTGTACTCACAGCCAAAATAGTTCAGCTCCCCCGGCAGCTTATTTCTTATACATCGGGACCCGAGTGGGAGTTGATTAAATCATATAGCTAGCTGAATTTAGGTGGCATGTGCGGCTCTTAATAACCCAGTCAGTGTTAGGTTGAGCGGTATTTAGAGTTCAGTCTTCCGTACTTAATAGATCCGTGGTGCATACTGCGATACCCCAGTGCCATAACGCGTACATTGTGGAATAACTAGAAACCAAAAGATATATATACATATCTATTCAGATGCAACTTGGAAAAAGTTAGTTTAGAGTTTAGACAAATTTCAGAACTGTTGAAAGCTGGCGCCGAAAGCCGCTGACCTGTTTCGCGGTGTGCTGGTGAACCCGCGCGGGCGAGAGTGACGCATCTCCCCTCAGGCACCCAGCAGTTGGCTCCGCGACCTGCCCCACACAGCCTGACCTCCCCTCGCCTGACTCTCCCCACGCTCCCATTCTCCCCTCTCTTCACCTCATCCTTCTCCCCACCCCTTCCTGGTGAATTCCCGTTCAGGTTCATAGCGGATCCTACAAACTATGAACGGTTACATGTGGCGTTCCGTGTCCGTTTGAGAGTTCCGAGGCGACATACAGGGCATCGAGTACACAGTAGCTGTTGAACACCACCGACGCCATGACTCGCAGGGACGACGAGTTCTCCGACGGCAAGAGCGTCCAGGTAGGTCGGCCTCCGTCATGCTTCCCATTGTTAGCGTGTTCTAATTGTTTACCTTTTGCCTACAGGGCAACATTTTTCTGCATTACCTACAGTCTATTTCCCAACTTCCCTCCCAACCCCCAGAACCTATTTCCTACCTTCCCTACCTCTACAGCCTATTTCTTAACTTCCCTCCCACCCCCAGAACCTATTTCCTACCTTCCCTACCCCCACTGTCTATTTCTTATCTCCACATACCCGCAACCTATTTCCCACATCCCCACCCCACTGTCTATTTCCCACCTCCCTAACCTACAGCCTATTTCTCACATCCCCTCATGCACATCACCTTTACCACAGCCTATTTCTCACCCGCGACATACTATTTTCTCCTCCCCCTTCACAATCTACTTTTCACTTCCCACACCCCACATAACCACACTTCTCACTTTCCCGCTCCACAACCTATTTCTCATTTCCCACCCTATAGCCCATTTTTCAGCACAGCCTATTTTTCACCGTTGCGCAGCCTATTATCAACTGCTAAACAATCTATCGCCTTAACATCACACTTCTATACCATGTTTCTCATCTGTCAATCCAGTGGCGTCACTCGCATAATTGATGATGAGCGTGTCACTCGGTCAGTCAGGTTAAGGTCAATACTGGTTACCTTGCGGTGATTTCGGGGCTCAACGTCCCCGCGGCCCGGTGCCCGCATACAAGTATAAAATGCATATCAAATAGAGTAGCTTAGGCTATTTCTACCCTCCTGGGTGATGACGTCGACAGTTTCGCCCTTGGCTAGGTATAATTTCCCTGTTGTTTCTCATCTGTTTATTTCTTATCCTACCCCCTTGCTCGCCGCGTGTGTACCTTCGGGTGTCATTTCAAACAATCCATTTCCTTCACCCCCCCCTCCCCCCGTTTTGTAACTTATTTTCATCCCCCCCCCCCACAGCCCGTTTCTCATCCCCCACAGCCTCTTTCTCATCACACAGTCCGTTTCTCACTCCCAACTGCTCTGTTTCTTACACCCCCTCACCACTCATATAGCTGGTTTATCTTCCCCTCTCCCCCCACACACTTGGGAAGATAAGAGACTTAGCCAATTGTCATCTTCTTCAAGATAACTTGGACAAAATAAGTGTATGGAGCAACACTTGGCAAATAGAATTCAACGTGAATAAATGCCACGTTGTGGAATCTGAGAAAATAGGTGACACTCAACTCTCAAATTATGTGAAATGGCAATACAGAATTCTTACAAAGCCAGAGATCTAGGGATGGTTCTGGATTGTAAACTGTCACCAGAAGATCACATAAAGAACATTATGCGAGGAGTCTATGCTACGTTTTTGAACTTCAGAATAGTTTTGAAATACATGGACCGTGAAATACTAAAGAAATTGTTTACGACATTTGTGAGATCAAAACAGGAATATGGGGCAGGTGTAAGGTGTCCATATCTCTAGAAGCACGTCATGACATCGGAAAAGGTGCAGAAACTTCCTAATAAATGGCTTCCTAAACTGAGAAATGAGAGCTGCGAGGAGAGGCTAGAGGCGTTAAATATATCGAAACTAGAAGATACAAGAAAAATAGGCGATATGGTCACTTCGTACAATTGTATCAGGATTCAATAAAATTGAGAAAGAGGAATTCGGGAAACCTGCTACTTCAAGAACAAGAGGTCAGAGATTCAAGCTAAGGAAACAAAGGGGTCGAAAAAAATATTAGAAAGGTCTCGTTTTGCAAACAGTGGTAGACGGTTGGAACAAGTTAAGTGAGAGCGATGGATGCCAAAACCGTCGTTAGTTTCAAGGAGTCATATGACAGTACTGCGAAGACGGGACACCGCGAGCGTAGTTCTCATCCTGTAACTACACTTATGTAATTACACAGACGCGCGCGCGCGCAGACAGAAACGGTATCTCGCCACACCCATACAGAAGCGGTCTCTCGCCACACCCATACAGAAGCGGTCTCTCGCCACAGCCACACAGAAGCGGTCTCTCGCCACACCCATACAGAAGCGGTCTCTCGCCACATCCACTCAGAAGCGGTCAGCGACAGTCATCGTATAGCATTTCTACCATACCATACTTAGTCTAGAATGACTAGACTACTCTAGAACTTCAACACCAACAAAGGAAATCACGGCCTTCTTGCTTGCTTCTAGACTAATTTGAAGATCATTTGAATGCCTAGAAAGGATTATCTACATAACAGAAAGATGAGGTGGGTTCCGGGGAAAGGAGTTCCTCTTGACAGACATGCTAGAGTAGGGGTGGGGGACCTACGCCATTTTACGGCACTTGATACGGTCTTCAGAAGCAATTTATATTAATGAAACTTGATCTGTGAGTTTGTTTGTGAGAGTTGAACGTGTTCAGCATGTAATACAATATGCACCTTTGAAATCTTCCCTGGTTGTATATGGTTTTCGTAGATGAAATGTTTCCCACACCTGTGCTAGAGTACGATAATGTGACAAACCAATTGCTATCAAGCAGAAAAGAGAAGAATGGACCGATTGCGTCATTCTAGACCGCTAGAAAGCCCTTGACACTTTTCCGCAAAAGAGGCTCTTGATAAAACTCAATGAGTAGGGTAAAAAAGTAATGGGGAAAAAATGGGGAATGTAATGTTAGAGTAATGGGGAAAAACATTGAAGTTTGTGAAGAAGTATCTGTTAAACTCGATGCAAAGTGTCAGAGTTAGCGGAAAAGTCAGGAAGTCAACCTTAAGGGGATTGCCAAAACAGATAAGAACGAAATTTTTAGTTAAAACAACTGCTCTAAATTGGGCAGTTGACCTATATAGAAATATAGAAAGTAAGGAAGCATGTCTTTAAACTGAGTAGTGAGAAAATGGAATACGCTAGAGGCGAAGGTAGTCAAGTTTAAACCCATTCATGGGGTTAAAAGTAGATAGTATCTAAATCTAATGGGCCAGGGGCCGGGGGGGGGGTATTATTAAGCACCTGACAGCTGAAATAGCGGGGGCCAAGAGTTGGCGCTCGGTCCTGCAAGACACACTTAGGCGAGTACAATGAGGTGACTGCAGCCAACAAGCGCTCAACACATTAAGCTGCCCGATACATGGCATGAAATCCCGTGCGTATTCATGCCCGCCACGTTATATTATAATTGGTAGCAAGAAGCATATTGTCGGCACGCCACGTCTAGTGTGTGGACTGTCGGCCGCGATGCCCTCACAAATATCCCCTCAAATAACAGGGGCCCCGTGTAGTAATTGTTAGCTGGGACCCCCGGGAGAGCAAACCTTCCACCCCGAGTCTCCCTGTACCTTCACACATTGTGTATTAGTGATTATACATTGTGTATTAGTGATTATACATTGTGTATTAGTGATTATACATTATGTATACATGATAATTAAATACAACGGGTATTTAACAATAATTTATTATTTAGTTTGAAGAATATAAATATAATATTGCATTAAAGTAGCCTACTGAGGCTGTTATTACTGGGTTATATTATGTTATTTCTCTCTCCTAACCCCCCCCCCCCCCCCAACACACACACAATTCTCCTCCCAACAATTGTTTTCCCCACAACTCATACATTGTCCTTTGGGCTCTAAACAGCCACTTGCTCTTCCCTTTGGTATATTCATCTTCAGGTTTGTGGGATATATTCATGCTTTGTTTGGCTCCCGCATTGTTTCTGTTATATCTCCATACACGTGTGTGTGTGTGTGTGTACTCACCTAGTATTTGGTGAGTACACCTCGTCTTGTGTGTGTGTTTACTTTTGTGTATGTACAGAGATCAACATTTAGCTCCAGAGCCCCGCCTCATATGTTTCGTGCTTTATGCATTTCTACCTGACTTTCACTAGGCTGTCGTACAGGTTCTTGGAATCTGTGAATGATGGTGTGTCTGCCACCATTTCTGCTTCAGGCTCGTGTCACTTATTAACCAGCCTTCATGCATAAGTGTGAAGCCTCTTGCATCTCTCAGACTCTGGCGTTACCAACTTCCTTCCACCTGTCCCCCCCTCACTAGGTCGTCCCCCCCCCCATCAATCGGTCACCCCCCCCCCATCACTCGGTCATCGTCTCCCCCAGTCCCTTCACTCTCCCAGTCGACGGTTCTCCCGTCGTCCCCTCATTCAGTCGTCCCCTCTCCTAGAAAACACTCTCTATCAACTTTACAATAATCTGAGGAGAATAAGTAATCAAATCACAGGATTTTCCATTTTTTTCTTGCTGTTAGATTGGGTCCTGTTAGACTATTTATATATATATATATGAAAATATATAATATATATATATAATATATATATAATATATATATATATAATATATATATATATATATATAATATATACATATATATATATAATATTTATATATTATATATATAATATATATATATATATATATATATATATATATATATATATATATATATATATATATATATATATATATATATATATATATAATATATTGTGTGTGAAAATCACGAAAATCAACGTGATGAAAAATGTGAGTGTTAGACCAACCACAAAGGAAGAATTAAACAGGAATTTCCTTAAGTACTTTCGTATTTAATAATACATCTTCAGAAGGATGAAGGATCCTTCTGAAGATGTATTATTATATACGAAAGTACTTAAGGAAATTCGTTTCAATTCTTCCTTCGTGGTCTGACACTGTCATATATATATATATATATATATATATATATATATATATATATATATATATATATATATATATACATATATAGTATCTAAAGTATCATATCATATATAGTATCATTCCACTTTATATATATATATATATATATATATATATATATATATATATATATATAAAATATATATTTGTGCTTGGATGTTGAGTAATCATTTGTGAATTTTCAGAGTACAGAATGTGTAAAGAAATATAACCCCTGAGGGAACCCCATGCATTTAAAGCACTTATAAATATTAATTAAAATTGTGATGAATTCAGAAGCTAATTAAAAATACCATTTTCTCCCGGGCTTGATATGTGAAGCTGGGCCATAAATTCCTAGTGTAATAGATTCCCGGGACTAAGGAGTGACTGATAATTAGGGAAGGGCTTTACTCTGGGTCACCCCCTCTACTCCTGTGCCTCGTCTTCAGTGTTGCTTCTTGCTGCCAAGTGTTCCGCTCTCATCTCGCTTACACAGGCTTAGTGCAGCACGGAGGTTGTGTAAGGGCACCGGGCATGATTACACAGGCTTAGTGCAGCACGGAGGTTGTGTAAGGGCACCTGGCATGATTACACAAGTTTAGTGCAGCACGGAGGTTGTGTAAGGGCACCTGGCATGATTACACAAGTTTAGTGCAGCACGGAGGTTGTGTAAGGGCACCGGGCATGATTACACAGGCTTAGTGCAGCACGGAGGTTGTGTAAGGGCACCTGGCATGATTACACAGGCTTAGTGCAGCACGGAGGTTGTGTAAGGGCACCTGGCATGATTACACAGGCTTAGTGCAGCACGGAGGTTATGTAAGGGCACCTGGCATGATTACACAGGCTTAGTGCAGCACGGAGGTTGTGTAAGGGCACCGGGCATGATTACGCATTCTTACTGCAGACCTGTGTGATAACTATAATCATCTAACACTTCCGCCTTTTATCGGAATTACCGTTCATTCTGCTGACGCCATTAACGAAAACTTCCGTCTTACTCTGGGCGAGGAAATCACTTGGTATTATCAGCAGCGGGCGCTGGCACCGTCTCAATAATTTCCACGTAGTTTTTAATTACTAGAAGCTTACGAACTCTGAAGGGAAAGAGCTGTAATCAGCGGCTCCACCTGCTCTGACGTCTTGTTTTATACGCAATTGGCACCAGTTAGTATGGTCGGTATTATCACTGATTGGGACTTGCTAATCAGGCATCCCGCTCTTTTGATTTGTCACCTCCGTAAAAATTCAACTGTTTAGCTTTAAACTCTTTGAATTTAAATTCTTTAAATTCCAACATTATGTTTGTAACTCATCTTCAATGTATGTACCTTTACCTGAATAAAAAATATAAATCAAAAATTCTAAATCTATCTTGTGAATTCACGGTCAAGAAATGACCACGTCAAAGCAGGGCAGGAAAGACTGGGAAGCGGATGCCAGAGCCTAGTGAGATGTTTTGTGGTGAGTTTAACGGGACATTTGAGGCAGACGAGGGTAATGCTGTGGCGGCCCAGTGATTTCTACACAGTATGGGGCAAGGGGGAAGTCACATTATATCTAATGTTCAAAGTAATTGGTGTGGGTGTACGTCTGTGGTGTGTGTATTTACTATTTGTGTCTGGCGAATCGAGCTATTAGCTCTTTGACCCCGCCTTTCTAACCAATCTATTTGTCTTCTATTATATCTACTACATATATTTCTCTCTAACACACACACACACACACACACACACACACACACACACACACACACACACACACACACACACACACACACACACACACACACACACACACACACTCACATCCCCAGGAAGCATCCCGTAGCAGCTGTCTAACTTCCAGGTATTTATTTACTGCTAGGTAAACAGGGGCACCAGAGTAATAGAAACTGCCCATATGTTTCCGCCTCGGCCGGGAATCGAACCCGGGTCCTTAGGACTACTACTCCCGAGCGCTGTCTACTCAGCCGAGAGGCCCTCTCAGTGTGTGTGTGTGTGTGTGGACAGAGATACCTGATCAAGAGTGAGGAAGGCAGAGGCTACCTGATCAAGAGTGAGGAAGGCAGAGGCTACCTGATCAAGAGTGAGGAAGGCAGAGGCTACCTGATCAAGAGTGAGGAAGGCAGAGGCTACCTGATCAAGAGTGAGGAAGGCAGAGGCTACCTGATCAAGAGTGAGGAAGGCAGAGGCTACCTGATCAAGAGTGAGGAAGGCAGAGGCTACCTGATCAAGAGTGAGGAAGGCAGAGGCTACCTGATCAAGAGTGAGGAAGGCAGAGGCTACCTGATCAAGAGTGAGGAAGGAGGCCACAGCCTAGTCACCGTGACAAGCCTCGCTCTAATTGTCTGGTGAACTTGTCGGCTTCGCTACTCGCTCGTGTTTGCATGTTAAATTGTCATTATATTTTCAGAAATTGTACTGTCATCCTAGTGCTTAGTATGCGATATACACGTCTAGAAATCATAATATGGACAAATGCTTTGTGCTTAATACCTTATAAGTTAGTAACAGATGCATAAGTAATATTTAGTGGCCAGCCATATTCTTATGGCTTGATTCAGATGCTACGTTGATTCAGTTGCTACGTTATGTAGTCCAGCCGCTCAGTTAGGGTGTCTATATCTAATATATCTATATATTAGAGTTTCTAGTTGATTAAGTAAGGTAGTCTGTTTTTTTTATATTATGTTTTGCACGTGTAATATAAGCTGTTTTGTCGCCTCCACCCAGTGAACCTTTAGGGTTCTGAGACCTCCTGAGCTCTGAGCCGTATTGTGTTCACAGGGTACAAACGCCGAAATCTGACAGGAAACAAGACTGGGACTGGAAATCTTAATAAAAATAATTTTCACCTGAGAATGTCATTTGACAATTTTCAATTGCCGTTTTTTGTTATTAGTGCAGGAAAGAATTGACGGAAATGAAAAAGTTTAAACTAAAAAAAAAAATGTAATGCCTCTAAATGATTGAGCTAACAAGCATAAAATGCCGTTAAATATGCTAATCATGCAGTTGTTAACTGTTTAGATTTTCCGGCGTCGCTCGGGCATAAAATAAGCGCCACTTCTTCATTACACAAGATCTTACATTACACAAGATCTTACATTACACAAGATCTCGAACATTGCAACAGGGACCCCGGGGTTCTTCACCCCAGTCAAAATTTCTTGCGTTACACCCCAACATACACACGATCACCAGCATTAAATAAAGGTATCGTGAAATCAAGATAACGTAATAACCGTCTTCATTGTGACCAACTGCAACCTGAATATGACATGCAGGTGTCCTAGACCAGGTGCAGATTTTGTGAATATTACACGCAAATAATTGTGTCCATGAGAGTTTTCCGAACATATATCCTTAGTAGGCTATTACTGCATAGACTCAATGTTTTACATTTTATATTGGACTTTAAGGAACACACACACACACGAGTCGCTGCTGGGTCATAATCCATAAAATACAATCGCAGAGACATCTGTGTTTACAGTGAGAATCACGTGGCTTAAAATTAGGCACGAGTTGATAATAGTCTAGGACAGACCGACACGTTGTCACGTCCTTCACTTTCAGATGTGTGGGTTGGGTGTCCACGTCTGTGTTCAATATATTTGTGAATATCGGTGAGAAGTTTCTACGGGTTCATGTATCGCACCCATTGGAACCCTGATTAAACACTATTAAAGGCATATAAAGATAATGGAAACCCACACCAACCACGTATGCTGAAGGGACCGTAAACACTTATGCCGTATGAACCCCACACAAACCACCTATGCTGAAGCACCCTACATAACCCCACGACATATTTTTTATTATAATCGAGTGATCGGAAAGCTATATTTTCAATCTAATGTTACTGAAAATATACTATGCTAAGGACGGGCACTGGGAGCATTTTCAAAATATAAAGCAGAAAGTCTATATGTCTGTATGCGGTATTCAAACACTGTTGAGAATAGCGTTCAAGCTTCGTTCGAAGTTTTTCCTTGAAAATGGCTTTATCCGCTTTTGTTCGAAGCACACCTCTTGAAATGTTTGGTCCAAGTTTTGTTAAAATAAATAATTGACAACTTTCACCCATTTGACTTAAGGAAGATAGTCCTGTGTTTAGCTATGACTGATTTTTTATTCATGCTGCAGTTATGTTCGAAGCTGCTGTAATATATCCCATGACACAGTCAATATCTTTTGTTCAAAATAGATTCCGGACACCATGGGGTCATAACCCATGAAATTGAGTTTCTGGGGGGCCAGGTAGGGTCGGAAATAGTTTTAAAGACGTTGCAATGATATATAACGCGAATATGTACACTTAAGCTGTGCAATGGGGATGCACAGCTCCCGTGCGAGTGGAAGCAGTGGAAGAATACGAAGCTCAGGTACATTGTAGTGACATAAACATGTTGAGGGTCACCAGGGAGGAACTGCGGTAGTGTTCTCAAACTTTCAAATGCGGTCGTTCAAAACATTATTGTGCACAATTGTATTTGTTCAAGCTATGCTTGAAACTTTCCAGTAAATATGTTTTTTTTACGATACTTGATAAATGTTTTTACACATAGACAACTCTGTTTTCGGATCGGTGTTTATGTATTTATTTTCTGAATTGAAACATAACCAATTTCTTTGTTGTCAAGGTCTATCCTGAATTTAAATGTTTTATATTTATATATCACCTATTTTTTTGTATTATTTCATCTATTTGAACATTTTATTCATATGGGCACCCAAGGTTTTTAGAGAATATAAATTTAAGTTTCTTTGTCACTTCATGAAGGAGGTTCCTAATGAATGGTATTAGATCAGTCAACCTCCTTGGTAGGCTTCAGGATAATTCATATTCGTGCTATAGACCTGGACTTAAAACTACTGCATAATACAGGTTGGGTCGCTGAAGCGGACGATAAAGTTAATGAATTTCTGAGCTGTTGCAAATTTTTCTAGATGGAAAGCCTACTACGTTCTTTTTTTCTATACAGTATATTTATTCATTGCTTTCTTGGTTTCGAACCTCTACTAATCATTATCAATTGATCTTAACTTTATAATTGCAGTTTTGAGTGGTGTTTAGCACTTTAACTAATGTTTTCAACCTCTTTTTAAATTTCGCAAACTTACATATCTACACTAATCAGTGCGGAACTGCATTATTTAATTTTCAGTCCAATTAAAAAGTCTAGTTTAGGTGTTCCTTTAACGCTCCTGTGTCTTCGTTTTTAATTTAGTATGTACATATTTGTTGCTCATTTCTGTATCTCGATCATTTGTATGTATATGATGAATAATAGAGGTCCAAGGAAGTAGTCCCCGAACACATTACTTACTCTAACTTTACTCTTGTCTAAAAGCTTTCACTATTCCTAAAGGAAGGTACAACTGTCGGGAAGCTTGTACCTGTCCCTATGTAAAATGCATCTGTCTTAAAACTTTAACTTGATCCAGTGACTGTTAACTTTCCCTAAAACGTTTGCTAGTGACCTGGAACAATACTCCAGTCCTAAAATTCGCTAATCTTTAAGAAAATGCACTTCTCCTCAAACTATCACAGGTATGCATATCACTTACACACACACACACAATGTGTGTGTGCGCGTGTTAGAGATAAATATATTTAGTAGACATAATAAAGGGAAAATAAATTTGTTAGAAAGGTGGGATCCAAGAGCTAATAGGTCGATTTTGCAGACACAAGTAGTAAATATACACACACGTGTGTGTGTCCAGAAATGTACGACCTGTAGAACTGTTCCGAATCCTTTGCTGGTCTTCAGGGGGGGAAAATGCCTTTATTGAAACTTTTAACTTATTCTCAGGAAGAATACCTCTCCTAAAATCTTTATCAATTCACAGGAAAAATCTTGACCTACTCCGCAGGGAAATACGCCCAAGGAAAAACATTACATGTAAATTAAATATGTCAGTCTTGAAAGTTCTATCACCCCTTCTCCACCTCCCCTCCCGTGGTCAACGGGAAGGGAAAAAATGCACTTGTCTCAAAACAAACTGGTTGTTTCTAGGGGAAAAAGGCAGCGATCTGGGGGGAAGGGTACGGTACATTACTCAAAGGAATCAATGACCCCACAACACACGCCCACAGACCTCTCACGTGGTTCGGGGGCTCAGAAACGGTGTTTGCTCGTAGTGGACGATATTGGAAAAGTTTTTTAACATTGTTAGTACGAGTTGGCAGTTTGTGTTTTTTCAGTAAAAAAAAAAAGATCTTTTAGACAAGGGGTAAGAAAGTTTCGCTGCAGTTTTTGTTTACCTCTGGGTGTGCTTAATGTTGTATTATTATGAAGCATTTTGGGTAAAATATTGGCTCAAGGCACTCATGTTCTCAATTATCAAGGTTTCAAGGGACCCTGACCTCTGTTATCAGGGCTTCACACGTGGCATTGACTGCCTTTGTTCTTCTTTTCTGTTTTTTTTATCCATTTAGTTATTATCTTGTTCATATAATATATATATATATATATATATATATATATATATATATATATATATATATATATATATATATATATATATATATATATGTCGTACCTAGTAGCCAGAACGCACTTCTCAGCCTACTATGCAAGGCCCGATTTGCCTAATAAGCCAAGTTTTCCTGAATTAATATATTTTCTCAATTTTTTTCTTATGAAATGATAAAGCTACCCATTTCATTATGTATGAGGTCAATTTTTTTTATTGGAGTTAAAATTAACGTAGATATATGACCGAACCTAACCAACCCTACCTAACCTAACCTATCTTTATAGGTTAGGTAGCCGAAAAAGTTAGGTTAGGTTAGGTTAGGTAGTCGAAAAACAATTAATTAATGAAAACTTGGCTTATTAGGCAAATCGGGCCTTGCATAGTAGGCCGAGAAGTGCGTTCTGGCTACTAGGTACGACATATATATATATATATATATATATATATATATATATATATATATATATATATATATATATATATATATATATATATATAATACCTAGAGGGGGTACCACGTCTGGTGCAAGTGTAGGGACCCATAGCCTCGGAGAAGAAAATAAAGAGTACCCAGAAAAGACCTTGTAGATCCTCACTGAACACTTTGATATTTTCTTCTCCTACCACCCTTATTCTTTTGGTATGTGTGTATATATATCTAACTTTATTTGAAAATTTCATTACACAAAAAGGGTTACAACATTGGTTACATGCAGGGTACAAGGCTACTTGTCACAATATATATATATATATATATATATATATATATATATATATATATATATATATATATATATATATATATATATATATATAATATATATATAGAGAGAGAGAGAGAGAGAGAGAGGTTAAGAATACTAGAATGTTTGCCGCGAGGTTAATTGCTGGCCTAATTACCTCAAGGTAAGCCTCAATCACCCAGGCAGCCACTAGGCTTTCATGAACCAGGCAGTCGGTAGACCTTAATGACCCCTGGCAGTTTAGGCCTAAAAAAATGATCGTTGTAGTTCGTAAGCCTGATAATGACCGTTGCAATTCGTAGGCCTGAAACCTGAATGTTTTCCCTCATTTTAATTTTGATTTCCCCGCCATTGTTCAGGGGAAAGCCTAGCACATTGAAATTGAAATTGAAATAAGTTTATTGAGGTAAAATACACACAAAGGGATGAGGTAGCTCAAGCTATTCTCACCCCGTTCAGTACATCGTGTTAATACATATATAGACACACAACACAAAGAATAAACATATTACCGAACATTCTGAGAGATAAACATATACATTTCCTCCTTTACACAAGTTGCCTAGCACATGTCCTCAGTAAATTTGTGCACATGTTGCTCCTGTGTGAACTTGGGTTGAACACTTAAAGCCTTGTGTACGTCTTATCGAATGCAGGCAGGGATGCGTGTTGGGACAGCCGCATCCTCTGACCAGTTGTCTACAAATCGGTCTACAAATCCTGATGGTGATGTTTCTCCAGCCAGGCCATGAAACATACAGCGTAAATGTGTAGGCTACACATTGTAGCTTGCTACAAATACGATAGCAGACAAATAAGCTATCGGACATTGTGGTGCATTGTCCGATAGGTTATTGGCAACAGTGCTCACTGATAACTAATCCAGTAATCCGCTAACATAATCGAGTGTCGTGGAAGAGATGGAAGGGGGGGGGGGGGGGGGAGGGAAGAGGTACACACCTGTCAGTGACTACGGGGGAGTGAGGTCCAGCATGTTTACTAGCTTCGTTGTACCCGTTGCGTTACAATTTAACTATTCTGACACTTAAATTCCTTTTCGAATCCTCCCTTAAAATTGTGGATGTGGAGGTGGCTTCCACAACTTCCTTCAGTGCATTCTTCTGCTTGACCACCCATACAGGGTACGAGTATTTCCTCGAGTTACGGGTTACAGAGGCACCTAATGGGTTCAGAAACTGAACTCCATAGCTCATTTAGCTAAGCAAGTGACAATCTTTTGAAGCAAGTAACAAGTAGCGTTAGTCTTCTGGTATTCTATTAGTGCAGCACGACCCGTTGCGGGTCAGAGAAGCCCCTAAGATGCAGTGAGGCACGACCATCTGTTATTGACAAGGGAGAGACTCCTCCTCATTTCGTTTGCCCATTATGGAGCGGAAGAATAGGCCAGCTTAAGTCTTGATGGGTCTGAAGGTTCCCACCGCTTGCCCTGGGGTTGGTTGCGGTGCTTCACGGTGGTGCCGGAGAGCTGTCATGGTAGGTGGCTTGCGTTAAATGTGCTGTTCTGTTGATTATTTCACGAGTTCCATCACCCAGCACATCAGTCCGTACTCACACCTAGTACGTCGCATTCTTAACGGAATAGACCAATTCGTTAAAAGTGCTTAATAGTCAGAATTAAAGACCCGTATTGGCGTTTTTGTGTATTTACCTCTATAGGTTAGGTGGGTTCGTATGCTTTCGGTTCGGCAAAACAGTTGCGTTTGCTACGGAATGGCTAATGGAGAGGACGGGCCTTCCGGTGTTGCTAACGATATGTCAGAAGGGGAAGATTGTTCCGTGTTGGGATCGATCCTCCTCCTCCTCCTGGACGTATTGTTCAGTGGTAGTGGCGTCAGTTGCGTTCAGCTGTCCTGAGGTCTTTATAAGGAAGTATCGGGGAATATTTCGCCAGCCGTTGTGACCCCGTTGCCTACACGTTATGGCAACACACTACCACTTAAGGAGAACACCAATAACAAGCCCCACTATAATAAAATACACACATGCATATATATATATATATATATATATATATATATATATATATATATATATATATATATATATATATATATATATATATACAGTATATATATATATAGGGGTACCACCACTGGTTTAATTAAAGGGACCCACATCCTCGAAGAAGAATATAAATAGTGTTCAGAGAAGACCTTGTGGATTCTCACTGAACACTTTAATCTTTTCCTCTCCTACCACCCCTATTATTTTTTATTTATTTGATTTTATTGCAATGCTACAGTTTACAGAAAACACACACTTATATAACAATATGCCAATCAGTGTTCGAAGACCTCGTCCAGCTCCTTGGGGGTCGGGTGCGTACCCAAGATACAGCACGCATTTCCCCTCTGAACAGCGAGGGATATATATATATATATATATATATATATATATATATATATATATATATATATATATATATATATATATATATATATATATATATATATAAATATATATATATATATATATACATGTCGCACCTAGCAGCCAGAACGCACTTCTCAGCCCACCATGCAAGGCCCGACCCGCCCAATAAGCCAAGTTTTCCTGAATTAATATATTTTCTCTAATTTTTCTCTTATGAAATGATAAAGCTACCCTTTTCATTATGTATGAGGTCAATTTTTTTTTATTTGAGTTAAAATTAACGTAGATATATGACCGAATCTAACCAACCCTACCTAACCTAATCTAACCCATCTTTATAGGTTAGGTAGCCGAAAAAGTTAGGTTAGGTTAGGTTATATATATATATATATATATATATATATATATATATATATATATATATATATATATGTCGTACTTAGTAGCCAGAACGCACTTCTATGCCTACTATGCAAGGCCCGATTTGCCTAATAAGCCAAGTTTTCATGAATTATTTGTTTTTCGACTACCTAACCTAACCTAACTTTTTCGGCTACCTAACCTAACCTAACCTATAAAGATAGGTTAGGTTAGGTTAGGTAGGGTTGGTTAGGTTCGGTCATATATCTACGTTAATTTTAACTCCAATTAAAAAAAATTGACCTCATACATCATGAAATGGGTAGCTTTATCATTTCATGAGAAAAAAATTAGAGAAAATATATTGATTCAGGAAAACTTGGCTTATTAGGCAAATTGGGCCTTGAATAGTTGGCTGAGAAGTGAGTTCTGGCTACTAGGTACGACATATATATATATATATATATATATATATATATATATATATATATATATATATATATATATATATATATAAATATATATATATATATATATATATATATATATATATATATATATATATATATATATATATATATAAATATATATATATATATATATATATATATATATATATATATATATATATATATATATATATATATATATATATATATATATATATATATAACCGTCCCCCTTCTGGTCTTGGCAATACACAGCCGTTTACAAATACTTTGGCAAAGAATAACTCGGTGTGCCGAAGCTACGCTCAATATATCCCTGTGGCCGCGCTCCCTAACATCTGTCAAATTGCTCCTTGCGTGTGTTTATTCAACCAAAAAATAATAAAAAGTAGATTCCTGGCCAGAATGTATTATACAGATATTGTGCTGATCTATTGACGTAATGTTCTATTGTACTATCACACAGATCTATAGACGATTTGTGTGATAATAATGGGATTGGTTCCTTCAAATTTTATTTTGTGTTCTATATGATATAAATATTATTCCAAATAAAAAAACAAACATTTGAGGAGATATAATAGTGACGAAGAAGGGTGATACATTCTTGATACATTCTTAGGAGTAAATTCTGGTATTTATTACATCGTCCGAAAAGTTTTGTCTCTTATTAGACTTCCAGATGAGTCGTAAGTTGCCTTATGCAGGCGATGAGTCACAATAACGTGGCTAAAGTATGTTGACCAGACCACACACTAGAAGGTGAAGGGACGACGACGTTTCGGTCCGTCCTGGATCATTCTCAAGTCGATTTGCCTTGTTAAAGCCTTTTACTGATTGTTAGCTTCAACTCATCAACTATATGCATTGCTAACAAGGAGCGGAAACTAATATAGCCATAACTAGCAGCTGATTGGTGCGTAAAATGAGGTCTCGGGTGTTGTTCTTCCCCAATTAAGAGCAGGCCGTAAAATAATTTTGTTAGAGGATATATTTACAAAATACTGCTCCCAGGAGAGAGTGGTGTGGTTAAAAGTGTAATCCAGGGCGGTATATTGCTGTGTGGGGACGGGGTCGTGTAGAGAGGGGGTAGAGAGAGAGAGGGAGAGAGTTAGCCAGGAAGCAGAAAGCTCTGAGCGAGAGAGCAAGAGAGAGAGAGGGAGAGAGTTAGCCAGGAAGCAGAAAGCTCTGAGCGAGAGAGCAAGAGAGAGAGGAAGAGAGTTAGCCAGGAAGCAGAAAGCTCTGAGCGAGAGAGCAAGAGAGAGAGGGAGAGAGTTAGCCAGGAAGCAGAAAGCTCTGAGCGAGAGAGGGAGAGAGTTAGCCAGGAAGCAGAAAGCTCTGAGCGAGAGAGGGAGAGAGTTAGCCAGGAAGCAGAAAGCTCTGAGCGAGAGAGGGAGAGAGTTAGCCAGGAAGCAGAAAGCTCTGAGCGAGAGAGGGAGAGAGTTAGCCAGGAAGCAGAAGGCTCTGAGCGAGAGATAGCTACCCGTTTCCTGCAGGCCAAGGCCACTCATTCGCTAACGTTCGTGAAAGTAAAGTAAATTTTACGTTTCATAAAACTAAAGTGACTAAAAAAATAGTAATAAAATCAATGAATAATTCAAACAAAAAATTACGTTCCTTGTACACAACTTGCTACAATCTTTGTAGAAGGGATCTTATAATAACCGTATCGGGGAATTTCTACCGTTTGAACGGGAATCCCTTAACATGATCCCCCCCCCCATCTGCAATCTTATTGGTGCAGGCTAATGAACTAGTGAGTTTGGTATTGGCTGCTGGAATGTGTATGAAAGGGGGGGGGGGGGCAGGGGCCAGATTCACGAAGCAGTTACGCAAGCACTTACGAACGTGTACATCTTTCCTCAATCTTTGACGGCTTTGGTTACATTTATTAAACAGTTTACAAGCATGAAAACTTGCCAATCAACTGTTGTTATTGTTATAAACAGCCTCCTGTGCTTCGGAGCATATTAACTCTAATAATTGTAAACAAAGCCGCCAAAGATTGAGAAAAGATGTTCAGGTTCGTAAGTGTTTGCGTAACTTCTTCGTGAATCTGGCCCCAGAACAGTGTGTAGTGATACTGAGTCTGTGAATCTTCGTACAGAAAGCACAACATTTTTGGTGTATTAATTTATAATAAATACTAGGAATTATCTGTGTGCCGCTTGAGGTTATATAATAAACTTGTAGACGGTGAATTGGTATCTTATTAATAATGTGCATTACAACTTCTTGAGACAAGTTAAGGATTGTGACTAAAAGGGAACGAAGATATAGCTCTTTCCGTATATATATGGAAGCCTCGAACCTCAATGATGAAGAGAGTCCTGTAATCACATATCAAACTCATTAAAACATTTATTGTTTATCTCAAGTGTATTATTTATTTATGTATGTATTGTCGTACGTATTGTGAGTGCCTTAACACATACGTACACTGGACAGTTGGCCAGGGGCCCCCACAGTTCTAGGGGCCCCCACAATTCTAGGGGCCCCCACAATTCTAGGGGCCCCCACAATTCTAGGGGTCCCATGTTGCCATATTGTTCGTGAGAGATCTGTCGGCAGAGTGGATACTTAGTCGATCTCTCGCTGGAAAGGCCTCAGATTCAAATCTCTTTACAAATTATATTTTCAATATAAATAACTTGTGTATAGCTATCTGGCGGTGATCCTGCACTTTAGCGGACGGGCGAGGGCCCACTATCTGGGTAGAGGCCCCAGTGCATTGCTTGGCCCAGGGCTTACAATGCTGTTAAGGCGGCCCTACGCGTTGTCATTGTATGATATATGAAATGACCTGCGCTCTCTCTCTCATTCTTCTCTCTCTCTCTCTCTCTCTCTCTCTCTCTCTCTCTCTCTCTCTCTCTCTCTCTCTCTCTCTCTCTCTCTCTCTCTCTCTCTCTCTCTCTCTCTCTCTGTCTCTCTCTCTCTCTCTCTCTCTCTCTCTCTCTCTCTCTCTCTCTCTCTCTCTCTCTCTCTCTCTCTCTCTCAGATGTAAACTTCTGGTGTGTTTGATTGAACATATATTTATGTGAATATATAGATGTGAACATAAATATAATTGTTGATGTTCCATGCTCGACCTCCACTGTGTGTAGTAGTGGTCGAATATCTTGCCTTGCCGAGTATCAGAATTCTTCAATTACAGCTGGTCGAATTTTTCATCTGGCCTTCCAGACACTTAAAATATTCTTATGGCCTATTTTAAATTCCCCCGCCACGTGGGGGGAAATCAAAATTGGATTTCACGTAGTTGCAACAAGTGAATACCGTCGAGTCGAGCGTGCGTCGATTACCTTCACCTCACAATACTGTCGAGCTCACGCTGTTTGAGATTCAGCTACTCGGTACCAAAAGTTGGGGTTACGGGCTCACCATAGCCCGTGCTACTTGAACTTATTGTTCTGAGTAGCTTAATTTAAAACAACATGCCGAAAGTTGCAAGTAGGCTACGGTGAGCCCCGTAGTGGACTTACCCCGGCACAGGAGCGTTGGGGGGTGTAAATGTGAACACGTCGAGCTCACGAAAGCGGAAGATTTTATTGCTAGGGGTTTAAGGTGTGAAGACAGGCCCCCAAGCAGCGACACGGGCAGGTGGTGGCTGGGGCGGTCACTGGTGATGAATGGCATCCAATATATTATTTTCCTTGTTCGCTGCAAGCATTTTTTAAGGTTAAACAAAGCTCGCATTATTCCTTATCTGTTTATATTACAGTATATAGATTCTGCAGTAGTATAGCAAGATGATTTGCGGCATCTACAGATCAGGGAGAAGTAGATGTTGTAATGGAAAGCGTTTAAAATGCTTAGGACGAAAAGAGAGGGAGGTGGCAGGGGGGCCCATTGCCATGCAGGCAGGCCGCGGCTCCCTCAGCGCCAATAGGAAGGCTTGTTGGACCTTTAAGGCCGGAGCGGATACCAGAAACCTCTTGGCAGCGCCAAAATGCTGGCCTGAATGCCAGAGTGCCGCTGGGAATTTCGGGATTGTCATATTTACGGTCGCAGTTTTTATTTTCTTCGTGTACGTTTTCGTATAAATATTTGAATCATGGCAATATTTTATAATTGTCAAAGGTTAAGAATCTCGAGAGTTCTGGCTATATTGTTTGATGTTGACCAAACCACACTAGAAAGTGAAGCGACGAAGACGTTTCGGTCCGTCCTGGACTATTCTCAAGTCACAATCGACTTGAGAATGGTCCAGGACGGACCGAAACGTCGTCGTCCCTTCACTTTCTAGTTTGTGGTTTTGTCAACATATTTCAACCACGTTATTGTGACTCCTCGTCTGCATTGTCGTGGTTGTAACTGGTCACTACGGGATTTTTGTGATAATATCAACATGGTTGTAAATACAGAATACAGTTGTTAAATGCTTGAAATGTACTAGTATTATGACTTATTACTGTGTTCATTTGTATGCCCTAGTGTGTGTGTGTGTGTGTGTGTGTGTGTGTGTGTGTGTGTGTGTGTGTGTGTGTGTGTGTGTGTGTGTGTGTGTGTGTGTGTGTATTTACTATTTGTATTTGCAGAATCGAGCTATTAGCTCATGGACCCCGCCTTTCTAACCAATTGATTTTTTCATCTATTATGTTTACTTCATATATTTCTCTATAACACACGCATATATATATATATATGTGTGTGTGTGTGTGTGTGTGTGTGTGTGTGTGTGTGTGTGTGTGTGTGTGTGTGTGTATACTCACCTAGTTGTACTTGCCAGGGTTGAGCTTCGGCTCTTTGGTCCCACCTCTCAACCGCCTCTGAGTGTTAGTTGTGGCATAGTTGGCTATAGGATAATAGTAGCGGGTATGTTTGGCATTAGTGATTAAACATACCAGGTCTGGGATTGCTTGATGAAGATTAAGTCACCTAAGAGGTGGCACGGGCATGAATAGCCCGTATATGGTTAGCCATGCATTGTCTTCTGTGGTTATTATGGTGTATATGTGTTTTTTTGGAGTCGTAATACAAATTTTATTATTAGGTTTACACGATAAATTTTGACAAATTGTAAGAGAAAATGTAATTTTGTTTTTAAACATTTTGATACGATCAACTTGAATATGTTTTTTTCGGAAAATATAGAGTACAAAAACAAGACAACGGACTGTGGATATTCCGTGTTTTCACGTTCAGTAATTTAAGTTTTCAATATTGTTTACCGAGCGACCTGTTTAGTGATGGGGGTCATCAGCAGCGTAATGGGCGCTGGCTCCATTATGAGTATCAGGTCGGCGGGGATTATGTTTGGTCGGTGTGGGGCTGGGTTGTGTTTGGTGGCCCCGGGATGTAGCCTCATGTTTGGTGGGTCCCAGCATCTAGCCTCATGTTTGGCGGGTCCAGCATCTAGCCTCATGTTTGGTGGGTCCAGCATGTAGCCTCATGTTTGGTGGGTCCAGCATCTAGCCTCATGTTTGGTGGGTCCAGCATGTAGCCTCATGTTTGGTGGGTCCAGCAATCTAGCCTCATGTTTGGTAGGTCCAGCATCTAGCTTCATGTTTGGTGGGTCCAGCATCTAGCCTCGTGTTTGGTGGGTCCAGCATCTAGCCTCATGTTTGGTGGGTCCCAGCATCTAGCCTCATGTTTGGTGGGTCCAGCATGTAGCCTCATGTTTGGTGGGTCCAGCATCTAGCCTCGTGTTTGGTGGGTCCAGCATCTAGCCTCATGTTTGGTAGGTCCAGCATCTAGCTTCATGTTTGGTGGGTCCAGCATCTAGCCTCGTGTTTGGTGGGTCCAGCATCTAGCCTCATGTTTGGTGGGTCCCAGCATCTAGCCTCATGTTTGGTGGGTCCCAGCATCTAGCCTCGTGTTTGGTGGGTCTAGCATCTAGCCTCATGTTTGGTGGGTCCAGCATCTAGCCTCATGTTTGGTGGGCCCAGCATGTAGCCTCATATTTTGTATGTTTTTTTTTAGGTTCGGGATTAGTGCGAGCGAGCACAATGGCCATCACACACGTGTGTACAAACACTCGCCCACAGAGAACAGAGAAACTGGTGTAAATCTGTAGAGCCGTAGGTTAAATGTGGAAGGGGTCGCTGGCTGCGGCCGGTCGACTAGCAATGGTGACATGGCCCGCACTGCATTGCTACCCTGATATATATTCATGTCTCTCGGACGCCGTGTTGGAGACAGTTGTTTGTAAAAAAAAAAAGGGTTTGTAAAGACTGATGCTTTATTCGTGTAGAGTGCTTGTTGCCTGCCCGGCTGCCTGATGTCTGCCCGGCTGCCTGATGTCTGCCCGGCTGCCTGATGTCTGCCCGGCTGCCTGATGTCTGCCCGGCTGCCTGATGTCTGCCCGGCTGCCTGATGTCTGCCCGGCTGCCTGATGTCTGCCCGGCTGCCTGATGTCTGCTCACAGTATGCTGGAGTGCTGACGTCTGCTCGATATCTGCTCACAGTATGCTGTCTACAGCTCATAGCTGCCTGATATCTCTACTCAGTAAGATGCAGATATTACAGCCAGCTGCTTGATGTTCACTCACAGCTGCCTGCTCACAGCTGCCTGCTCACAGCTGCCTGCTCACAGCTGCCTGCTCACAGCTGCAGCCTCACAGCTGCAGCCTCACCATATGCTGCAGCACTCAAAGCTGCCTCCTCACAGTATGCTGCCGTTCTCGCAGCTGACTGAAAAGATAATGCTGGTGAAGAGTGGAGCTTTTTTTTTTTAGGACGAAAGGACTAATTGCATGCATATGTATGTGTGTGTATGAATATGTTAAATATGACCATCTTGCCAGCATTGTTGATCTTATAGTATCACCATATAACCAAAATCATACATTTTGGTTGTATGCTATCACCAATGTATGATTCAATGGTTCTTACTTAATTGAGTATCATAATATTCTGAGTATTGGCCATACCTTCTACTGGCATATATAAACCAGTGAGAACAGAAAAAAATAATTATCATGTCTTGATTTCCTACATTCTTAATAGGCGACTTTTTACCATTCTGTTTTGCTACTTTGTTTAGGCCCCTCAGCCGACAATCTTAGGACCCGGGTTCAATTCCCCAGCAGGACAGTAACGTTTGGACACGTTTCCTTTCATCTCATGCCTCTATTCACCTAGCAGTTAAATAGGTAAACGGGAGTTAGACATTTGTTGTGGGTTGCTTCACAACTGCTTCACTTCTCTCACAAATCGTTATTCAGATGCAGGTAAGACTGTAAATCAGCGCAGATGACTGACTCATCACCCGAACCATCCACTCATAGGTTCCGAGATGAACCCTCATTGTAAAACAAGTTTTTGCGTTTTCTTGAGGCATAATACACTTCACTGCCAGGCTTATGCTGAGGACTGCCTCCAATAATCCTTTTTCAGCCCTTCAATTGGTCAAAATCTCTGCAGATGGAAGCTATTGAGGCTCTGAACCTGAGGTGAAGATCAGGGGGGAAGGGCGGGGGGGGGGGGGGGGAAAGTGAAGCCTTATGCTGATGTAAGCTGGTAGTGTACAGGGTGAGGGGGCTGCTAATACCGGCATGATAGGGGTACCGGGTGAAGATTACTGGGGGTCGGCATGATAGGAATACGGGGCAGGGCTGCGGGTGTTGGCATGATAGAAGAACCAGCAAATAGATCGAATCACATTCCTGTATAAACCCGCCATTATTATAATATTTTTCAGAAGTGTGAACGAACTTCTTGAGGTGATAAATTGTTGTTCAGAAAACTGTATACTCAGATGAACTTTAATATAAAGTTGGACAACTTTCATTCATCAAAGTCTAAAAGACCTTTCCATTTTTTGTTAATACGGAGTCCATTCCCATGCTGCGAGGCAGTGTCAGAAAGAGGTCCAGTGTATTAGCACTGGACCCCAATGGTCTTGAAAAGGTAAACAGTTTATCTTTACGGTAAACTGGTTACACAATTATAATTTGCCTTCCTCAGACTCACCCAGTGGAGAGCTGTGGAGAGGTTACAGCTGTTCACTTGAAACAGTTAAGCAAGTCCCAGCTGTGTCTGGGTACAAGTGACAGGATGAACAACCCAGCGGGTTTTCTTCCTATTGGGGAGTGTTGTACATGCTGCTATGGCGGTGTGTCCACTCACAAGATGAGTGGCGCTGCCCAATAAACTCGCCCCTCGGGGCAAAAGTTAAAAATTTAATTTAAGGTTACAGTTAGTGTCTACACTACTTATAGTAAATACAATTAAGAAACGTATCGAAGTTTTCAAATGTATCAAACGTTCTCAGGTCATGGACTTGAGAATGGTCCAGGACGGACCGAAACGTCGTCGTCCCTTGACTTTCTAGTGTGTGGTCTGGTCAACATACTTCAGCCACGTTATTGTGACTCATCGCCTACAATTGAGAAAGTTAAATGAAGAAACAATTTTGCATCGTGAAAACGACGACCTTTCAGCGTGACACAGTAGGAGGAGGAGGAGATAGCAACACGCGCTGTTAAACTCCTTTGGTAGTACAGGAACGCTGAGACGGAGCGCTGGGGCTCGTGAGCTACTTGGCCGCACCTGGTGCAGTAGTGAGCCAGCGGTGATGGCCCTCACAAGCACCAGGGCTGTGAAGGGGGGAGGCTGCCTCGCCTTCATTGCTAACATGGGCATTCATAGTTCCTTGGCTTATTGGCTGGGTCTTCTGACTGGTTATATGCTTCAGTCTGGCTTCTGACTGGCTTCTGACTGGTTATATGCTTCAGTCTGGCTTCAGTCTTGCTTCTGACTGGTTATATGCTTCAGTCTGGCTTCAGTCTTGCTTCTGACTGGTTATATGCTTCAGTCTTGCTTCTGACTGGTTATATGCTTCAGTCTGGCTTCTGACTGGTTATATGCTTCAGTCTTGCTTCTGACTGGTTATATGCTTCAGTCTGGCTTCAGTCTGGCTTCTGACTGGTTATATGCTTCAGTCTTGCTTCTGACTGGTTATATGCTTCAGTCTGGCTTCTGACTGGTTACATGCTTCAGTCTGACTGGTTCAATGCAAGGTTCTGTACCCTTCATGAGCCTGAGTGTCAAAACAGTAATTTGCGTTGTTTGTGATGATGGGTTTGTGGCAGCTTTCACTTACACTTTGTAGTTCGCATAAGTTATTTATACTAACATTTTGGTAAGTTTTATTTTTTGTTTTCGTTATTGGTTTGCACCGGTCGGATCTGACAAGTTGATATGTCTGTAATTTATGATAACATTTGCAGTTAACGAGACTTCGATAGCTGCTTCAGTGTCTAACTGTATTACAGAGTAGTTGCTGTACAAATGCTTGAATAGGTTTAATTACTACAGTCTGTAGCAGCAACTGAAGCACCTGTATGAAGTGGTATTGGCTTCTGGCGGTAGCTTGTGTGTAGACGCAAAGTTCTTGTAATATGTGCAAAACTGAGTAGACACTATAAAATGTGTGTGTGTGTGTTCAAATAATCTGTATCTTGGGAGTATATTTATCGAAAAGGTTTCCGCCTGTTAAGGACTGTTATCAGATTTAACAGATACACAGTGCTGTAAAATAAAATGACGTTATGTCCTGTGTGTTATCTAAGATCCACATCGCAATGGTGCCCAGACAATTTCCTTACAATTCGCTCAGCGCTGAAACCAGGCCAAGAACAATTTCTGGCTTCCCGCGCCGAGTCTTTCCCAGATAACGAAAGGAAGTTTATCCGGACGACCTGCTGGTCCCTTCGTCCTCCCTCTGACTCCCCGCGTTCGGCGTCCTCTGCGGGTCTGAAGCAAGGGGGACAAGGGCAAAGGGAGGGAGTGTGTGTGACTCCCTGCGCGTCTAAGGTAAGGGGGAGAAGGGCAAAGGGAGGGAGTGTGTGTGACTCCCTGCGTGTCTAAGGGGGCAAGGGGGCGCCGGGAGGGAGGTGGTGGGGGACAGGGGGAGAGTGTGTGTGTGTGTGTGACTCTGACACTATGAAGTCAATCAGGAGGTTCACATTCAGGAAGGAGAGGCAGGCTACCAGCCACGTTCCCGGGTCTCAAATGCTGCAATTAGTGCCTCGCGCGCCTCCCTGAATCATCGCCGACTCTGAATAATTTACACAGATTTATTTTTCTACTTAACTTGCTGCGAAGTCCAGACATGAAATTCCAGAACAATGATTTTTTTTTCATTTGCTGGGGGAGAGAGGGGGAGGGAAAATAGTAGGGGGGAGGGGGAAGTTTTGAAGAGTAATGTAATATTTTCTTGTCGGTAATGTGGCCGTGAGAGGGGGAAAGGGATTGATGAGGAGAAAGCGCCAAGCCATTACGACTATATAGCACTTGGAAGGGATCAGGATAAAGATGTGGGATGGGACGGGGAGGGGGGGGGGGGAATGAGGGAGGCTGCATCCCTGCTTTCTCCGGGCACTAGAGGTCCTCATGTGGAGGCCGTCTTGTGCCACTCCTGGCAACATAATGTTGACAAAACGTCTTTATTGTGGCCGAAGAGTGTCACGGGGGGGGGGGGAATCCTTGCTATGTGCACACTGGACCACAAATATTTAAGTATAAAGTCGCCAGTGTGGAATCTAAACAGATTAGTGTATGCATGTAGGAAGGTTGTGTTTGTGGTTTAATGCTCACTTGTAGCCTCCACTGACATGCCCCCACTTGCAGTAGCCTCCACTGACATGCCCCCACTTGCAGTAGCCTCCACTGACATGCCCCCACTTGCAGTAGCCTCCACTGACATGCCCCCACTTGCAGTAGCCTCCACTGACATGCCCCCACTTGCAGTAGCCTCCACTGACATGCCCCCACTTGCAGTAGCCTCCACTGACATGCCCCCACTTGCAGTAGCCTCCACTGACATGCCCCCACTTGCAGTAGCCTCCACTGACATGCCCCCACTTGCAGTAGCCTCCACTGACATGCCCGCACTTGCAGTAGCCTCCACTGACATGCCTCCAATTACAGTAGCCTCCATTGGCATGCCTCCACTTGCAGTAGCCTCCACTGACATGTCCCACTTGCAGTAGCCTCCACTGACATGCCCCCACTTGCAATAGCCTCCACTGACATGCCCCCACTTGCAGTAGCCTCCAATGAGACCGAATATACAACATGTTCTTGCCAGTACAAATCTCAGTCTTCACGGTTATGGACAATGGAGTGAGTGGAGTAGAGGATGTACACGGTAGCGGGTTGGGGGGATGGTATGATGGCAGGTATTGTCCTCTCTCGGTAAAGCTTGTGATTTTATCCTCCAAACCGCAAAGTTACATCCACTTTCTCTTCTACTGTTACGTCCATGACTCCTACTCTCAGAAACTGCGGGATTTGTGTACTAAATCTTCACGTATTATCGCACAGTGCTCGCATCACAGTCAGGTAAAACTTAATTTTTTTCATAACACTTGTCCAGCAGACGGCTACCTTGTAATTTTTTTGCCCTGTATTTTTTTTGTATCTAGCTATTCAAGAACGGCTTGTGGAGTTGGATTTTGAAATTACAGTCACTGTTAATTTGTTTATTGTCGGCCTTAAGTATTTTAGTGGGTAACTTTGTCTTTACAATCCGGTTTTTTGTTAAGAAAACCTTGGTTGTCGAGGCCTATGCAAGAGTAACGTGATTGATTAAGGATTAAAGGATTAACTCTCTCTACTGCACTCCCAACCAGACCAAAGTCAAACAGGAGGGAATAAGCTGACAACCAACAGAGCCATAGGTCATTATAAATATAAATATATTAATATTTATATCAAATGACGATGCTTCAGTACTCACCTAATTGTACTCACCTAATTGTGCTTGCGGGGGTTGAGCTTTGGCTCTTTGGTCCCGCCTCTCAACTGTCAATAAACTGGTGTACAGATTCCTGAGCCTACTGGGCTCTATCATATCTACATTTGAGACTGTGTATGGAGTCAGCTTCCACCACATCACTTCCTAGTGCATTCCATTTATTAACTACTCTGACACTGAAAAAATTCTTTCTAACGTCTCTGTGGCTCATCTGGGTACTAAGTTTCCACCTGTGTCCCTTTGTTCGTGTCCCACCCGTGCTCAAGAATTTGTCTTTGTCCACCCTGTCAATTCCCCTGAGAATTTTGTAGGTGGTTATCATGTCTCCCCTTACTCTTAGTGTGTGTGTGTGTGTGTACTCACCTAGTTGTACTCACCTAGTTGTGTCTGCAGGATCGAGCATTGACTCTTGGATCCCGCCTTTCGAGCATCGGTTGTTTACAGCAATGACTCCTGTCCCATTTCCCTATCATACCTGGTTTTAAAATTATGAATAGTATTTGCTTCCACAACCTGTTCCTGAAGTGCATTCCATTTCCACACTACTCTCACGCTAAAAGAAAACTTCCTAACATCTCTGTGACTCATCTGAGTTTCAAGCTTCCATCCATGTCCTCTCGTTCTGTTACTATTCCGTGTGAACATTTCGTCTATGTCCACTCTGTCAATCCCTCTGAGTATCTTATACGTTCCTATCATGTCCCCCCTCTCCCTTCTTCTTTCTAGTGTCGTAAGGCACAGTTCCCTCAGGCGCTCCTCATACCCCATCCCTCGTAGCTGTGTGTGTGTGTGTGTGTGTGTGTGTGTGTGTGTGTGTGTGTGTGTGTGTGTGTGTGTGTGTGTGTGTGTGTGTGTGTGTGTGTTCATCATGTAAACACTTAGTTTGGCTGCCAGAGCTAATTCCTGTTTGACTTAATGTGTGCTCTGTGTGTGCGTTTTAAATTTATCTTACCCTAAATCACACACAAATGTGATGGAGTATCACGTTTATATGCAAATTTGACTATAACATGGTGTATAAATCCTTGTGTGCCTCGCCCGCCATGCCTCGTATAGATACTTACGTGGTAAATATAATATAACTTGAGGAAAGGATGTAGTTCTATTAGGAAATGGTGTAGGTGGTGTTATGGGATGGACTTGTTACACTGTGTGAGTGTGGGGGAGAGTGGGAGGCTTGTGGGGGAGGACTCACTAGCTGCTGTGTTGGAGGGAGGGCGCGGGACGTAGCGACTCGCTTATTTCAAGAATTATTGACGAATACAGGTCACTGCTTACTTGAGTGGACTCACATGCGGATTTTAACATACTCTTCTAACTCATCCCAACCACTACTAACCTAACTCAGTCTAGCCCAACAACCCAACTATTCCATCCTAACCCAGCCTGGCCTAGCCTTAGCCAGCTTAAGATATAAACAGATTTTTAAATTAGAAAACGCTATGTGGGAAGCTGCTGTGTACGCCTTGACCGTCCCCAGGGTGGACTACACTAATCTGTGACATCTGTCAGTGAGCACTCTTGTAAGGCGCTTATGGTGAAAGGGCCTGGTTGGTTTGTGGGGTTTAAAGTGGTTGTTTCCTCACCTAAAGAACGGTTTAACTATAGTGTTGATCTGGCTGTTCTTTGGCGCATTTGGATTTTTGTATATCCATTTCTTACCTTAATAATAATTAAGAATAATATTAAAAATTAGACCTATTACAGGATTGTCTGTCGTACAAAAATACGTATGTATTTCTCTACAGCGTTTGTATTTCTATATAGAAATACGTTCGTATTTCTGTACATCCGCCGGAAATGTCTGAGACTCGCCAGAAATATATTGCGGGAGGGGACTAAATTTGTGCTCATTTTCCAGCTGTTATTTTCTTCTGTAGAACACACCTTCAGTTGCTCAAGAGACTGTCACGTTCACAGCGCCCCGCACGTCACCCCACACAACAGACCACCTACCGCCCAACCTCCATACTCTGCCACCTGCTGGGAACAGTCGAGGGGTCATGGCGCTTATGGTGAAAGGTTTTCCATATTCCCGCCCGAGGGCGCCTCTACCTGCCTCCCGCCTGTGTCCGGTCTCCCGCCGGCGTCGCCCCAGACGGAGCCCGCTGCTCCGGTCAGATTGAGTCAATTCTGGGGCGGAAACACGAAGCTGCTCTGTGCGGGGCCATGAAAGTCGCTCTGAGGACGATCTACTGAATTTATGGGCCAGTCATGACTCCTGCTTCCTTGTAGTGATGAGTGGCCAGTCGCCAGACAGCCCCTCTGTTGGCTCCTGTTAAACGCTTTCTTATCTGTTTGACTGTAAGGTTACCATGCTAGTTAGCTTCAGGTTAGGCACTATACTTACGCACTCACTGTACAGTGTTAACTACAAGTGCTCTCACGTCAAGTTGATTGATTGATTGATGAAGATTAAGCCACCCAAAAGGTGGCACGGGCATGAATAGCCCGTAAGTGGTGGCCCTTTTGAGCCATTACCAGTATCAAAAGCTGATACTGGAGATCTGTGGAGGTGCGACTGCACCCTGCGTGACGGGAGATGTCTCCCGTGCACGTCAAGTTAACTGCAGACATGTTTAGACTCGCCGGCCTCCAGTTGACAACTCAACATTTACCCATCCCTAGCTGCCAGCCTGCTTGCTTAGAGGGAAGGGTCGGGCCCGCATGCCCCCACGGTACATACACACAGTGCTGCGGTCACCCGCTCAACTTAATTTGTTGATGTACTCGGCTACCTTCTCCCAGCCGCCACCGGCGCCGCCAGCTGCGCCTCATTTGGTATCGACAGCTTGTGACGTATGAGTGGCTATTGGTTCCTGTTTCCTCTTGACAGAGCTGAAGTGATTGGTTAACTGTCGCTCAGGGAGGGGAAGGGTAAAAATACTGATGCCTCAGGGATAAGGTGATTTCCTGAAAATACCCAGAGTAATTCTAAATTTAATTTCAAATGTGTTTTAAGATGATAAATTAGACTCGTTTAGGAGGAAACTCAAGCCATCCCCATCCCGACCAATACATGTATTGTGCATAAATATTAGCAGAAACATATAGAACACAACTAGGGAACGGAGAAACAGGGGGCGAGGGATGAAATACATTAAAGAGCAGCCGCATTTACCGAACTGAGTGACTGGATAACTGAGTGACTGGATAACTGAGTGACTGGATAACTGAGTGACTGGATAACTGAGTGACTGGATCAGCAGATATCAGTTACTTGCAAAACTAGCAGCTGTGGCAGCAGCAGCACTTGCAAGAGTGAGAAGAGTCAGAGAGAGATGGGGCGGGAGCACCACGAGCGGCCAGAGCACCCGGCAACAGGTTGTTACTTCCTTGTCAAGACTCTTATATGTGACAGCACACTGAGGCCGGGAACCACCCGGCCTCAGTGTGCTGTAACTTACCCAGACTCACTCCTCCACCCTCCTGGTCATCCTCCATCCTCCTGGGGCCACCCTCCACGGTCCTGGCTACCCTCCATCCTCCTAGGGCCACCCTCCACGGTCCTGGCCACCCTCCCGCCCGTCTCAGCTAATTAACTTGTAATTTGTATTCACATCGCAATCAGGACAATGAATCACCTCTGTGGAAATATTGGATAATTATCTCACAGGTCGTGTTGCGTCGAGGACAAGTTCACACGGGTGCTGTCTCGAGGACAAGCTCACACGGGTGCTGTCTCGAGGACAAGCTCACACGGGTGCTGTCTCGAGGACAAGCTCACACGGGTGCTGTCTCGAGGACAAGCTCACACGGGTGCTGTCTCGAGGACAAGCTCACACGGGTGCTGTCTCGAGGACAAGCTCACACGGGTGCTGTCTCGAGGACAAGCTCACACGGGTGCTGTCTCGAGGACAAGCTCACACGGGTGTTTTTTTTTCAATGAATCTTTCAATCCATGTCTTTCAAATGCCACGAACATCATACTATATCATCAAGAACAATGGCGGAGACTTGTCAAGCTGACGGCTTCCTGTCCCCATTGAGGCCACTTGTTGCACGGGGTGGAATCCCGTGACCACTGATGCTTGTGCAACAGAGACATCGTAATGAGTACTGTGTTCTGTGTACAGAGTACTGTGTTTACTAGTTGTGTTTTTGCGGGGGTTGAGCTTTGCTCTTTCGGCCCGCCTCTCAACTGTCAATCAACTGTTTACTAACTATTTTTTTTTCCTACACCACACACACACACACACACACACCAGGAAGCAGCCCGTGACAGCTGACTAACTCCCAGGTACCTATTTACTGCTAGGTAACAGGGGCACTTAGGGTGAAAGAAACTTTGCCCATTTGTTTCTGCCTCTGCCTCGTGCGGGAATCGAACCCGCGCCACAGAATTACGAGTCCTGCGCGCTATCCACCAGGCTACGAGGCCCCCTACCAGGCTACGAGGCCCCCCTACTGTGTACTGTGTTCTGTGTACTGAGTACTATGTACTGTATTCTGTGTACTGAGTACTATGTACTGTGTTCTGTGTACTGAGTACTATGTACTGTGTTCTGTGTACTGAGTACTATGTACTGTGTTCTGTGTACTGAGTAATGTGTTCTGTGTACTGAGTACTGTGTATTGTGTTCTGTGTACTGAGTACTTTGTACTGTGTTCTGTGTACTGAGTACTGTGTTCTGTGTACTGAGTACTGAGTACTGTGTTCTGTGTACTGAGAGTCGACTTTATAGACCAGCTTCGCGCGAGAGATATATCAAGCTCGTGTTCTAATTCAAAATAATAATTGACTTTCGAATCCCCTGCAAAATTGAAGCGCGTTCGAATGTGCCCGAACACACAACCGCGTCCATTTGTGATAAGAGTGGAATGTCAGAGGAGCGGGGGGGGGGGAGGGGGCACAGACCCCCATCTACTTCACCCATGACTTGACTCATACACAATACACACGCCTCTGTGTTTGGTGTAATATACATACAATTATTGGTGTTCCTGTGAGTTCAAAAAGCTTGATTATTCTTTTGTAAAAAAAAACAGCACTGATCCCCGGACAGCGAGACAAGGGTTATATGACTGCTTTTCTAAATTCATTTGGTGCATTGCGCCATTTACGGGGCGAGGATAGCTTGAGCTACCTCATCCCGGTCGGCCGAGCGGACAGCACGCTGGACTTGTGATCCTGTGGTCCCGGGTTCGATCCCGGGCGCCGGCGAGAAACATTGGGCAGAGTTTCTTTCACCCTATGCCCCTGTTACCTAGCAGTAAAATAGGTACCTGGGTGTTAGTCAGCTGTCACGGGCTGCTTCCTGGGGGTGGAGGCCTGGTCGAGGACCGGGCCGCGGGGACACTTAAAAGCCCCGAAATCATCTCAAGAAGAAGATCCCTTTGTTGTGTAGTTTACCTCAATAAACTTATTTCAATTCAATTGCGAAATGTTGGATGGTTATATATATTTATCTTCGCGTTATAACTGGAGATTTTTTTTTTTTTTTTTCGTGTTGGAGTTGGTGATGGTAATATTGTGTTCGTGTGTTTAGTGTTTGGGAGGGGCAGACAGATGGCTGTTGGTGGTGGGGTTTTGTGGGACAGACAGACAGACGGGTGGTAGTCAGTGAAGAGATAGACAGAGCACTGCAAGATAGTCACAGGTGCTATTCCCTTGATTCACCTCTCACATTCTCCTTTATCTTACCCTTTTCCTTCACCCTACACTCTCCGTTCCTTCTGTTCTCACCCATTCCATCTCTCCCACTCACCTCCAACCTTCCCGTCTCCCCCCCCCCCTCCCCTCCCTGATTCAGCCAGGTCCGCCAGCAGTCACATATTTCCAACTGGAGTCTTCATAAGAAAGTTTCCTTTTTTTAGGGCATATTTCCCCCACATCCTTTTATAGTAATTGTGAGGGACGAGATCACCAGATGGGGTAACTTGTGCATCCCAGGCGGTGGCATGACCCCATGCAACCTGCTCTGCCTCGGCTAGCCGCTCCAAGCAACAGCCTGGTGGACCAAACTCTCACAAGTCGAGCCTGGAATAGGGCCGGGCTTGGGGGAGGAGAAGAACTCCCAGAACCCCATCAAGCAGGTAGCAACGCCTCATTAAAATCAGCAAGAGCCGCCATACGTATTGTAGAGTTAACGAGGGCAATGCACCCGAAGTTTCGTGTCATCAGTGTACAGTGGTTCAGATCCCCCGCCCCCAGAGGAGCATCGCCCCCATTTCAAAGTCTCCGCTGCTCACAAGATCACTCGCTAAGGCGTTTGAAGGTGATGGTGGGGAAGAATAGGGAGAGAGAGCAAGACGTGTCATTCACAATATGTAGGTAATGAGACGCAAAGGGAGTGAGGGGGTATAGACCCATTTGGGGCAAATGGGTGAGAGGGAGTCTGCCACCGGGAAAGTGGTCTGTCAGAGGAGACCCTTTTTTTTTTTTGAAAAGTGAATCGAGCGAAGGCAAGAGAGGATGAAAAGTTGCTGTTTATGACTGATGGTTCAATTTGAGGCTGGCGGGGCTTGCCCTGGGGGAGGAGCAAGGGCTCCTAGGGATAAGTTCTGATGGACGCTCTTCTCTTTAACCCACACACACAAGCAATCGCAAACTAGTTAGGATGAACCAGGCCTCGCCAAATGTTTTTAGACCAACCAAAAGTAACTACGGCTCACCGGACTGTAGTCAAGAAGCAGGAGTCAATTTAGGAGCCAGAATACAATCACAATCCAGGGTGTACTGTATTAAGCAATCCAGGGTGTACTGGAATACAGTTAAACAATCCAGGGTGTACTGGAATACAGTTAAACAATCCAGGGTGTACTGAAATACAGTTAAACAATCCAGGGTGTACTGGAATACAGTTAAACAATCCAGGGTGTACTGGAATACAGTTAAACAATCCAGGGTGTACTGGAATACAGTTAAACAATCCAGGGTGTACTGGAATACATTTAAACAATCCAGGTTGTACTGGAATACAGTTAGACTGTCTAGGGTGTACTGGAATACAGTTAGACTGTCCAGGCTGTACTGGAATACAGTTAGACTGTCCAGGGTGTACTGGAATACAGTTAGACTGTCCAGGGTGTACTGGAATACAGTTAGACTGTCCAGGGTGTACTGGAATACAGTTAGACTGTCCAGGTTGTACTGGAATACAGTTAGACTGTCTAGGGTGTAGAGCCTCCGAGCCTGGCCTCAGGCCGGGCTCGGGGAGTAGAAGAGAAATTTCGGAAACCCTCTACAATTATGCTTCAGGAACTCAGGATAGCAGGTGTTGTTGCTTTAGATTCAGCTACTTGGAACAAAAAGTGTCAAGTAGCACGGGCTATGGTGAGCCCGTGCCAGGTAAGTTGACTTACCTGCCACAGGAGCGGGGCAGGATAGCAGCAAAGTTGTTACACTATAAGAGGTCGTAGAAGGCATTACGGGTTCGCTATAGCCCGTGCTACTTGGAGATTTCGTTCTGAGTAGCTAAATCTAAAACAACAACAACACGGCGAACGCCAGTTACTCACCAGTTACAAATGGGGTGAGTAACAAGTTAGTGAGTAACATGTGACTTGCAACTTGAGTAACAAGTAATATATGACTTTCCGCCACATCTCTTTATACACCAGACTGCGCCAGTCTATACGAATTACAGCCCCGCTCCTGCGCCAGGTAAGTCCACTACGGGCTCACCATAGCCCGTGCTACTTGACACTTTTTGTTCCGAGTAGCTGAATCTTACACAACAAGCCGGTGTATACTCGAGTATGGCATAACATACTTGAAATAGACCTGACTGCTTTAAATACTCCTGACTATAATTATATTAACCAGATTATGTTTCTAATACACCACAATTGCATTTGAAACTTGTTAGTCTAGGGTTGAGAAACCTTGGGAATACACCCGACTGTGCTTGAAATATATTGGACCTTGCTTGCAGCTACCAAGAAAGCTCTTGAGAAGCAGAAGGTTTTGGTTCTATTACAATCGACGTTGTTGTGTGTATATATATATATATATATATATATATATATATATATATATATATATATATATATACACACAACTGAATAGAACTATTCGTTCTATTCAGTTGTGTATTTGTAAACTAAAGTCTTTGAAAATGTAATATATATATATATATATATATATATATATATATATATATATATATATATATATATATATATATATATATATATATATATATATATATATATATATATATATATATATTGGAAATAGTTGAGAAGGCGCACCCGGGGTGAAGAATTTGATCTTTGTTACACTTGACAATGAGTAAAAATTTCATTAGTGTTTTGATTTCAGACGATTTCTCAACCTCCTCACCTGCATTTCTCTCTCTCTCTCTCTCCCCAGAGAACGGCTTTACCATTTTAATTTTTTGTCTGCTAAAATATGACACGCCAGAGATCGTTTATTTTCTCTGTCGTTAGGGGGTTAGAGGGAAGGGGGTGGGGGGGGGGGGGGCTTTGTGACCCGGTCGTAATGGGCTATATTGTCTGGGTGAGTGCTGGTGATTCAAGGGGGAAATTAGTGACTAGTGAAGGGACGACGACGTTTCGGTCCGTCCTGGATCATTCTCACAATCGACTTGAGAATGGTCCAGGACGGACCGAAACGTCGTCGTCGTCCCTTCACCTTTTAGTGTGTTGTCTGGTCAACATACTTTAGCCACGTTATTGTGACTCATCGCCTGCATCGACCAACCTGTCCTCTTAAAAAGAACGTCGCTTTTGGCCGTTTGTCCGTATGGCCGAATATGGACGTAATTTGAAAATGAAAAAATATTGAAAATAAATTTGGGATTTTTTTTTCAACAACAGTAAGTTAAGGGTCCTCTGATAGGTTAGGTGGGCAGGAAATTCTCATAAAGTTTCAAAACGTTATGAAAAACGTTAATTGAAAGTTCCTCTTCTAAGCTGTCCGAGGAGGGCCGGACGACTCAAACAGAAAACGGAACAGTACGTCACTTTTGTGAGTCGATTTCATTTCAAATTACGTCCAAATTTGGCCTTAGTGCGCATACGAGCCAAAAGTGACGTTATTTTTAAGAGGACGGGTTGACTGACTAGTGGCTTCCCCTACTACCCCACGACACCTCCCTTCACCTGGTTTGAATTTTTCCCTCCCAGTATTGGGGAGAGTTTAGGGTAGTTATCTGTGGCAGAGCTCGGGGTGCATGGGGGGAATTGTGTAAAATCCTGGTTTGTGTCTCGGAGAAACTGCAGGATCTGAGGTAGGTCAAGTTGAACTCCCGGTTACAATTCTTTTTACCATGTCGTAGCTCAGTCGATTAAAGCGCGTCTGGGATCCTCTCTGACGTAGGTTCGAACCCTCATCACGGCCTTTGTGGATTTGTTCTTCAGTTATCTGTGGGTTGTGGATAGCTTTCGCCATCGTTTGTGATCTAGTGTGACTGTGGGCGACCCTCGCTCTTCTTTGTGACCTGGTCAGGGGTTGTGACCCTTCTCACCAGCAGTTGTGACCCCTGTAGCAACCGTTGTGACCCCCCCCCTTCCCCTCACCACCAGCTGTGACCTCCACCCCCTCGTCAGGCTCTTCACTTTCTACAGTGATATTCATTTAGTCAGGTGTGTAGCTCAGAAGGTGAAGCGTGTCTGGGGGGCGTGCCGCTCGCTCCACTTCACATGTCACATGTTAATCTACCTGGTTAGTGAAGGCGTGTGCGGACATGCGTGCGTGCGCATGCACTCACCTAGGTGTGTGTGTGTGTGTGTGTGTGTGTGTGTGTGTGTGTGTGGGTGTAAGAGTTCATCCTCCTGGGAAAGCTTACGGATTGACAAGTGTGAATGTACAAATATTTACGAGTTTAAAAAAATAAAAACTTCTAAATATTGACTCTGAACTGGACTATGAAGCTTTACCGAGACTCTCCGTGGATGAAACACCTTCCCCTCCACCACCACTCTCCCCCATCACCATCAACTCCCCCTCCACTATCACTCTCCACCACCACCAGCTCCCCCACCTCCACCACTCTCCCCCACCAGCTCCCCAGCGTCAACATCCCTCCTTTAATAATCAAAAACAATTCCAGGGATCATACATATTTGACTTGGTTATTTTTGTAACCGCTCGAGGATGTGTGAATGTTTTATGTATGTTCATTGTTGTTGTATGTTTACCTTGTCCTCCGGCTCACTTTCCCCTCATGTTCTCTTAGTCCAGGGGCTCCCCTCACTTTCCCCCTCATGTTCTCTTAGTCCAGGAGTTTCCCTCACTTTCCCCCTCATGTTCTCTTAGTCCAGGGGCTCCCCTCACTTTCCCCCTCATGTTCTCTTAGTCTAGGGGTTTCCCTCACTTTCCCCGTCATGTTCTCTTAGTCCAGGGGCTCCTCTCACTTTCCCCCTCATGTTCTCTTAGTCCAGGGGCTCCCCTCACTTTCCCCCTCATGTTCTCATAGTTCAGAGGTTTCCTTCATTGTCCCCTCATATTTTCTTAGTTCTAGTTCTTAGTTCTCTCACTCGTCCCCTCATATTTCCCAGCACTGGGGTTCCCATCATGTTCTCATAGACCGGACAGTCCCCTCCACACACTTCCTTTCCCATATTCATTCTCCATCTCCCCTCTAACTCACCGTCAGTAATATGACATAACATTGCTACATACAGTTCGCGCCTTTGATCTGGCTCGTACGCTGGAAAATGGTCCAGTCTCCTATTATCCGCTTGTCAGAGGGGGTCTCTCTCCGGTGTGACGTCCCCGTTGTTGTCTTCAGTAGCTCACATCTGCGCACCCTACCTGGACACGTGATACCGGCACACCGTGACCCCTATCCCTGGCTCGCCTGGATTCCTATCCTAGGCTTGCCTGGACTCCTGTCCTTGGCTTACCTTCGCTCCTTACCTTGAGGTTACCTTGAGGTGCTTTCGGGGCTTAGCGTCCCCGCGGCCCGGTCGTCGACCAGGCCTCCTGGTTGCAAAGCCGGGCTAGATCCTTATCCTTTATGAATTCTTATGCTTATTTTATTTAGATCTTTATCTTTCTGGGTTCCTATCCTCACCCCGTCTGGTCTCCTTATCATACATGGCTTCTATCACTGCAAAGTCAGCTGGCCTCTTATCCTTGGTAGTCTTAGAGCATGTCTGTGGCAGTCCTGTGGCATCTTCACAGCATTATTCTTTACATTCTTAGAAAACCATTCTTCATATTCCTAGAACCCTGCTGAAACATCAGCCATAACAATCATCAAACAATGTTCTTGGCAATTCTTTGGTAACTTGTGCCGTTACTAAATAGGCCCCCACTGGAGAAAGGGCCGCAGGGATAAAGTACCATGGGAAAAAAAATACCTCTAGGAATTTGTTAGTGTTCTATGCCTTGTCTGGACTATGAACTCAGCAGCTGATTCTGATCAACACCACCTGTTAAACATATGCAGGCGATGAGTCACAATAACGTGGCTGAAGTATGTTGACCAGACCACACACTAGAAGTTGAAGGGACGACGACGTTTCGGTCCGTCCTGGACCATTCTCAAGTCGATTGTGATGAGGAGGTAGGAACAGGCAATACATAGGCAAGAGAGAGCTGAGGAGGAAAGTAAGGTGTAGGGGATAGTAGTAATAATGAGAACTGCAGAAGACCTATTGGCCCATACGAGGCAGCTCCTATTATAACCACCGAAGGAGATAGTAATAGGAATAAGAAGAGGATAGCAAGGGAGTGTAGGAGAAGACCATGAACATAAAAAGGGAGAAGAGAGAAAGAAAAGGAAAGAGAAAGAAACGTCGTCGTCCCTTCAACTTCTAGTGTGTGGTCTGGTCAACCACCTGTTAAATATTGATGTCAGATAAATTGATAAATAAATTGATATTGATGCAATTGGTGCCTATGTAGCCCGTTCTCTCCCCGTCCCATCCCAAATCCTTATCCTGACCCACCCTTTCTCAGTGCTATATAGTCGTAATGGCTTGACGCTTTCCCTCCCGTCCTGATAATTCCCACTCTCATCTTCCATTGAAAAAAATCCTCAACCTCTTAACCTAACTAAAACGTAACCGAGCCCCAGGCCGGGCTTGGGGGTGTAGAAGAACTCGCGAAACCCTGTTCAGGTATGGTCCAGGTATAGGAACCTAATCGTTCGAACCTACTGAGCTACTGAATCTTCACCGAACCTAATCTATGGCGTCCGATGCATAGAAAGCGTAGATATTTGTGAGGCGTTACTTTCAATAGTAAGTAACTATAGAAATATTTAATAATAGCTATAGTAAATATAGATACCATTCTCACAAAGGTTGCATTGTGAGGATGATATCGATGGTGAGGACATATAAAATAAAGATAGCGTAAGAAGGCCTAATAGCCAATTAACTAGGATTTACCCAGCTATTTTGTGAATCTAACTTGTAATAAATTTGTATCTATTGTTCCATGTTTAATTTTTTTCTATTTATATGTTTTTCCACCTTGCTAATATCTTTATTATACATTTTTTTTAACTTAATGTCACCTCCTTACTTTCAACGTTTCAAGAGAATGTCAATAAAGCTTTCGTTATCTCTTCATAAGAGAGGTTTGGTAGTGGTGGTGGTGGTGATAGGTAAGATGGCAGTGGTGGTAGATATATGGAGGAAGGTAGTGGTAAGTCTGCAGGCAGTAGTGATGAGGTGGTGACGGCAGTATAGTGATGATAGTGGTAGGATATTGGTGATTGTGCTGGGGGGAGGGGGGATGGTGGACGCCCCATTTTTTTTTTTAGCATGCATTAGATTTATTTGATCTAATGCCTTCAGTAGTTGAGTGTGCTCCTTGTTTTACTGTTTACGTGGGGGTTTTATAGTCTCCCAGGACTGCTTTCACAATTTAATATATATATTTTTTATTGTTACAGTTCCAGTAATGTAGCCTTTGTGTGTGTGTGTGTGTGTGTGTGTGTGTGTGTGTTTTCAACTAGATTTGTATTTGAAGTACTCTTTGAAACTAAAAAAACGGCATACACCTCAGTGTTGGGTACTCTTTGGAACAGCAAAGGAGATCGAGGCAGTGTTTAGAACACACACACACAACTGGGACACTCAAAAAACAGTGATCTTGGGCATTCTTTACAGAGACCGTGGCAGTGAGTGTGAGCCTGAGTGCCCCCGGACACGTGTGTGTGTGGGAGTAACAAAGGGGATAATTATATACTTGGTGCCTTGAGAACGTGAAGCACACTCTCATCTCCACTCTTATACAGAAAGGTAACATAGAAAAATTTTGGGAAGTTAATATGAGCCAGAAATTGTATTTTGTAAGTTTTTTTGTGTGGATATTGTTTATATATATATATATATATATATATATATATATATATATATATATATATATATATATATATATATATATATATATGCATATATATATATATATATATATATATATATATATATATATATATATATATATATATATATATATATATATATATATATATATATAACTGAAAACTCACACCCCAGAAGTGACTCGAACCCATACTCCCAGAAGCAACGCAACTGGTATGTACAAGACGCCTTAATCCACTTGACCATCACGACCGGACATAATGAGGTGATAGCCGAGGCTATTTGAACCACCCCACCGCCGGCACTCGGATAGTAATCTTGGGCATAGCATTTTACCAAATCACCTCATTCTTTGGGGCACACGTGAGGAACACAAATGCGAACAAGCCTGAATGGTCCCCAGGACAATATGCAACTGAAAACTCACACCCCAGAAGTGACTCGAACCCATACTCCCAGAAGCAACGCAACTGGTATGTACAAGACGCCTTAATCCACTTGACCATCACGACCGGACATAATGAGGTGATAGCCGAGGCTATTTGAACCACCCCACCGCCGGCACTCGGATAGTAATCTTGGGCATAGCATTTTACCAAATCACCTCATTCTTTGGGGCACACGTGAGGAACACAAATGCGAACAAGCCTGAATGGTCCCCAGGACAATATGCAACTGAAAACTCACACCCCAGAAGTGACTCGAACCCATACTCCCAGAAGCAATGCAACTGGTATGTACAAGACGCCTTAATCCACTTGACCATCACGACCGGACATAATGAGGTGATAGCCGAGGCTATTTGAACCACCCCACCGCCGGCACTCGGATAGTAATCTTGGGCATAGCATTTTACCAAATCACCTCATTCTTTGGGGCACACGTGAGGAACACAAATGCGAACAAGCCTGAATGGTCCCCAGGACAATATGCAACTGAAAACTCACACCCCAGAAGTGACTCGAACCCATACTCCCAGAAGCAACGCAACTGGTATGTACAAGACGCCTTAATCCACTTGACCATCACGACCGGACATAATGAGGTGATAGCCGAGGCTATTTGAACCACCCCACCGCCGGCATTCGGATAGTAATCTTGGGCATAGCATTTTACCAAATCACCTCATTCTTTGGGGCACACTTCTGGGGTGTGAGTTTTCAGTTGCATATTGTCCTGGGGACCATTCAGGCTTGTTCGCATTTGTGTTCCTCTCGTGTGCCCCAAAGAATGAGGTGATTTGGTAAAATGCTATGCCCAAGATTACTATCCGAGTGCCGGCGGTGGGGTGGTTCAAATAGCCTCGGCTATCACCTCATTATGTCCGGTCGTGATGGTCAAGTGGATTAAGGCGTCTTGTACATACCAGTTGCGTTGCTTCTGGGAGTATGGGTTCGAGTCACTTCTGGGGTGTGAGTTTTCAGTTGCATATTGTCCTGGGGACCATTCAGGCTTGTTTGCATTTGTGTTCCTCACGTGTGCCCCAAAGAATGAGGTGATTTGGTAAAATGCTATGCCCAAGATTACTATCCGAGTGCCGGCGGTGGGGTGGTTCAAATAGCCTCGGCTATCACCTCATTATGTCCGGTCGTGATGGTCAAGTGGATTAAGGCGTCTTGTACATACCAGTTGCGTTGCTTCTGGGAGTATGGGTTCGAGTCACTTCTGGGGTGTGAGTTTTCAGTTGCATATTGTCCTGGGGACCATTCAGGCTTGTTCGCATTTGTGTTCCTCACGTGTGCCCCAAAGAATGAGGTGATTTGGTAAAATGCTATGCCCAAGATTACTATCCGAGTGCCGGCGGTGGGGTGGTTCAAATAGCCTCGGCTATCACCTCATTATGTCCGGTCGTGATGGTCAAGTGGATTAAGGCGTCTTGTACATACCAGTTGCGTTGCTTCTGGGAGTATGGGTTCGAGTCACTTCTGGGGTGTGAGTTTTCAGTTGCATATTGTCCTGGGGACCATTCAGGCTTGTTCGCATTTGTGTTCCTCACGTGTGCCCCAAAGAATGAGGTGATTTGGTAAAATGCTATGCCCAAGATTACTATCCGAGTGCCGGCGGTGGGGTGGTTCAAATAGCCTCGGCTATCACCTCATTATGTCCGGTCGTGATGGTCAAGTGGATTAAGGCGTCTTGTACATACCAGTTGCGTTGCTTCTGGGAGTATGGGTTCGAGTCACTTCTGGGGTGTGAGTTTTCAGTTGCATATTGTCCTGGGGACCATTCAGGCTTGTTCGCATATATATATATATATATATATATATATATATATATATATATATATATATATATATATATATATATATATATATATATATATATATATATATATACACACACACGTTGAGTGTGTTACCGGTACTCGTATGACAAGAAACCTTCCCGCCGTGCACACACACACACACACACACACACACATTGACCAAAGAGCCAGAGCTCAACCCCCGCAAGCACAACTATGTGAGTACACACACACACACACACACACACACACACACACACACACACACACACACACACACACACAGCCGGCCCAGTCTTGTGTATTGTCTCACTTGTGGTACAACTCGCTCCCTCTTCCTCCTGACCCTACAAGCTTTACCTCCAATTCTCTCTACATATTAATTTCCCCCTAGGTTTCCCTCGTGGGGGTATTATGGAGAGAGACGCTGGGAGCGGGAATTACTGAAGCCCGGGGGGAAAAATTGAAGACTAATGAACCTTTTCCTCAGTTTGATATAATCAGTCTAGCATCATCAGCCTTTACATTCACGACTGTAATTCCAGAATGAAGGATAATTGGGGCTTCGTAATAAGCTTTACATCTGTGCTATCGAATACATTTTCGTCTGTCGAAAGATATCAGTTTACTACGGTTTTTTTTATACTACAGAGATCATTGATCATAAAAGTGTTGAAATGCTCACTACTGTATCATTTTATATATATATATATATATATATATATATATATATATATATATATATATATATATATATATATATATATACACTAGGCACCATGATACATGCCCAAGGGCCAGCCATGGCCAGGGAAGCATGCCCAAGGGCCAGCCATGGCCAGGGAAGCATGCCCAAGGCCCATCCATGGCCAGGGAAGCATGCCCAAGGGCCAGCCATGGCCAGGGAAGCATGCCCAAGGGCCAGCCATGGCCAGGGAAGCATGCCCAAGGGCCAGCCATGGCCAGGGAAGCATGCCCAAGGGCCAGCCATGGCCCAGGAAGCCAAAGCCAAGGGTACACACACACGGCCCACAAACCAACATGCAAAATACCAAGAGAATCGCATCGGTCTTTAAAGGAGTCAACTTTGAGGCCGGCGCTCGACTGCTTATTTTCCCATCATTAAAAACTAGCAGTTAATATGGCTGAGCCGCTCCTATCAGCCCGTGCACAAAATGCGCCGGGGACAGTTAATTGCTTCTTCCGCCGGCGAAAATTGCGGGTCACGAGTGCCACTTGGGACCTTTCCCCCAGGCACCCCCCCCCCAGGCACCATCCCCCAGGCACCCCTCCCCCCCGAGGATTTTGTAACGTTATTGTAACCATCGTTTATACATGCAACCTGCTGTGAAAAATTATAAGGGTTCACAAATATCTACGTTTTGTTTCGATGCCTCGGATAGGTTAGGTGGGTTGCTTGGGTTGGTTATGTTAGGTGGGTTGTTTGGGTTGGTTATGTTAGGTGGGTTGCTTGGGTTGGTTAGGTTAGGTGGGTTGCTTGGGTTAGTTAGGTTAGGTTGGATGTTTTTTTATGGAGTAGCGTCTCTCTCTCTCTCTCTCTCTCTCTCTCTCTCTCTCTCTCTCTCTCTCTCTCTCTCTCTCTCTCTCTCTCTCTCTCTCTCTCTCTCTCTCTCTCTCTCTCTCTCTCCAACAACAGCACATCTAACGAATGTTTTAACGGATATTTAGCAAGGAATCTTTTTCCTCTGCCATGCCAGTCACCTGCAACAGTCTTCGTTGTCCTTGCAGTAGACTGCCATCCGCCCTCCCCCCTCTCACCTCACCTTCACCCAGTGGGCAAACAGCAACCCCACCTCTCTCACCTTCACCCAGTGGGCTAACAGCAGCCCCACCTCTGTCACCTTCACCCAGTGGGCAAACAGCAGCCCCCACCTCTGTTACCTTCACCCAGTGGGCAAACAGCAGCCCCCACCTCTGTCACCTTCACCCAGTGGGCAAACAGCAGCCCTCACCTCTGTCACCTTCACCCAGTGGGCAAACAGCAGCCCCCACCTCTGTCACCTTCACCCAGTGGGCAAACAGCAGCCCCCACCTCTGTCACCTTCACCCAGTGACCTTCAGCAGTTGCAGTCCCCCCTCCTCCCCAGCTACCCCCTGTCACCCACCCTACCATCACACAGAGGTAATTAGATTGGTAAAGAGTTAGTTGATGAGAGAATAAGAGGCTTAGTCTGCGCTCCTCTTGATTAGTTGCCCTGGGTTGTGCCGACACGATTCAATTTTGTATCAGCCTGGGACGAGGAGGAAGAGGAGGAGAGAAGGGGGATGAAGGACTCGTGATGAAGGAAGAGAAAAAGGACCTGAGGATTGGTGGCAGAAGATGGGAATGGAGGAATGGCCGGGCGGGAAGTAAGGTGGGGGTGGGGGGTGTTGAAGATTCGATTAATAATATTGGATAATGGAGAGGAGGGAGGGGAATATTGTGCTGTAGAGTGGAGAGAGAGAGGGGGGAAAGAGGGAGGGGAAGGGGGCGAGAACCTGGTTGTGTGTGAGGAACCTGTGGAGAATGAGTACAGGACCACAGGAAGACACTGGCTTCAGTGGGAAGAAAAATGAAGTTGGAAGTGCAGTTGAAGGCTGAACACAAGATCAAAGCGGAATCGCAAAGAACCAAGCAGAAGAACACAGAAACCAGACAAGATCGAAGATCAAAGGGGAAGGGAGATAGAGAATGAGAAGTGAAGGAGAAGGCAGTGGATGGCACAGAACGATGGGAGTGCAGAGGTTAGCATACAAACTATGTGACCTGCCACGTGACCTGCCACGTGACCTGCCACGTGACCTGCCACGTGACCTGCTACGTGACCTGCTAATGATAACAAATTTGAGAGAGAGCTGTTGGCACTAAGAGGAAAAAACACAGCAAGTCTGAACAGCACCAATGCGTCCTTATGAGAAAGGCGAGAGTCACAGGTTTTCCATCACCAGAAGATGAATATTGTAGCTTTGTCAGACTCACGCCCCATCCCAAGGATTGATGACTGTGTGGATCAGGTCGGAAGTGCGAAATTTGAGTCGAAGATTGATAAACTGAGAAGTTAATCAGATTCCTTCAAAGGAAGAGTCGGTGTTTACGATACAAGAAAGTCCTGTGTCAGTGTAGTCCGCGGAATGAATAACAGTGGAGCTTGATAAATTGTTCCACGGTGCAAAAAGAATGTATATTATACATAAGTGACATCGTCGTGTGTGCGGACACGTGAAGAGAGTATCTGAAGAGGTTAAGGAATCGGTTTGCCCTTCTCGAAGGTATTCAGCCAGTAAACTTGAGTACACCAGCGAGACGTTGTTGAGCAGAAGAGGTCTCCCCTGCGCAGCAGACGGCGTAGGCCATCGATGGCCTCCAGGTGCCCAAAGCCCCGCCAGTAACTGCTTCATTATCTGCATGATCGGAACCACCTAAGGTTCTATAGATACTTCGCAACGGGAGCGTTGCACATCACACCAGACTCTCAGTCTCTCAAACCTTGAACTATATGTTTAACACATCTCTAACCCTGTCCATGGAGGACAGAAGAAAATGTATATATGCTGGTTAGCATTGTAAATGTGTGGTCACGTCTGTGGTAGAAAATAAAAAAAAATGAAGAAAAAAAAAGTCTCAAAAAAATACTCTCTCAAGTCACAGGTATTTCAGGCACCTGTTCTGTTGATAATGGTCAATGACTGGCCGAAACGTCGTCGTTTCTACACATTCTAATGTGTGATTTGGTCATTATATATATGTCATTATATATGTCATTATATATACATTATATATATAATATGAGTGTGTGTAATATACTACGTTGATGCGACGAATGTCGAAACTGGAGATACGCTGGTGCAGGAAAACAAAACACAGTAACACGGGATTATTCTAATTATAATAATTTAAACCAATGTGACAAATATATATATATTATTTGCTGCAAAAATGAATGACAAACAGGTGCTAATTACCGTCGTCTGAGAAAAGTGAATGACAGCAACGAGTGACGTTGATAAGTAGCCAACAATGGCCATTCAAACTGAATAATTTATGATAAGTGATTGAGACAAGAAAGAGTATTTTCCAACCTTGTAATACATTAATAATTAACAATCTAGCATGGAGAAGCTGGACGCTGGCTAGAGCTGGATATACTATATATATTGTCAGCGTGTAGATATGAGTGTCATTTCCTTGGGAAAGTGTATGACGCTGTAAGAGTTTGAGTGTGCGAAGGAGAGTGACTATACAGAGTGAACCGCTGATCAACACTACGATTATTAAAGTTTCCAAGTGCATTCTGAGATAGGAATTATCCAGTTAATGTCCGCAAGTGTTTACAAGTAACCGTAGTTTATTAGAATCAAAATCCCACGCAGCGGGTTCCATTTAAACTTGTATGATGACACTTCATGAGAAAACGGAATCATGTGTGTGTGTGTGTGTGTGTGTGAGAGTGTGTGTGTGTGTGTGTGTGTGTGTGTGTGTGTGTGTGTGTGTGTGTGTGTGTGTGTGTGTGTGTGTGTGTGTGTGTGTGTGTGTGCGCGCGCGCGCGCACGCGCGTGTGTGTATCACTAAAACAAAGACTACTTTCATAAATTCCCCAGACAAAACCTGAGTTGCTGTATACAATACAATGCCTGTCTGACGCACACATGACACGCTGTGTCACGTGTGTCATGACACACAGTGACACCACCAACACACGCTGCCAGGTGGTCTCTTGGCGTCACTGTAAGTCGTCACAGAACACCGTAAACACTATACACACTTGCAGGCGATGAGTCACAATAACGTGGCTGAAGTATCGACTTGAGAATGGTCCAGGACGGACCGAAACGTCGTCGTCCCTTCAACTTCTAGTGTGTGGTCTGGTCAACTATACACACTTTTGTGGAATAAAATATTTATTTACATTTTCTGGCATAATACATATAACCTAAGGATATAAATATGACCAATACGCTCTCTGCAATTTCTTTTTCTTGTGTTTCTATATTCCCAGAACGTCTATGGCTTACCAAGCTCTGACTCCTCCTTTGGAAATCCCTCGGAATGTCTTAATAAACCTAAGATCAAGTTTTATTTCCACATATTCTCGTAAGAAACTCATTCCTCGTAATATATTCCAGCGAGAGCATTGTCTCTGTGTCACGATAAGAGTAATGGAGGGTCCTCTTATTTGTGTCTTCTGCTCTGGCTTGGCCGTCACGGTGGTGTTGTGAGGGGGGGGGGGGGGTGACTGTCACAGACTGTGGTGTTGTGCAGCTGTTTGAGGGGGGGGGGGTGACTGTCACAGACTGTGGTGTTGTGCAGCTGTGTGAGGGGGGGGGGTGACTGTCACAGACTGTGGTGTTGTGCAGCTGTTTGAGGGGGGGGGGTGACTGTCACAGACTGTGGTGTTGTGCAGCTGTGTGAGGGGGGGGGGTGACTGTCACAGACTGTGGTGTTGTGCAGCTGTGTGAGGGGGGGGTGACTGTCACAGACTGTGGTGTTGTGCAGCTGTGTGAGGGGGGGGGGTGACTGTCACAGACTATGGTGTTGTGCAGCTGTGTGAGGGGGGGGTGACTGTCACAGACTATGGTGTTGTGCAGCTGTGTGAGGGGGGAGTGACTGTCACAGACTGTGTGGTGTTGTGCAGCTGTGTGAGGGGGGGGTGACTGTCACAGACTGTGGTGTTGTGCAGCTGTGTGAGGGGGGGTGACTGTCACAGACTGTGGTGTTGTGCAGCTGTGAGGAGGGTGACTGTCACAGACTAATTTGCACGTGTGGGTGACTGTGTGTGTGTGTGTGTGTACTCACCTAATTGTGCTTGCGGAGGTTGAGCTCTGGCTCTTTGGTCCCGCCTCTCAACCGTCAATCAACTGGTGTACAGATTCCTGAGCCTACTGGGCTCTATCATATCTACATTTGAAACTGTGTATGGAGTCAGCCTCCACCACATCACTTCCTAGTACATTCCATTTACTAACTACTCTGACACTGAAAAAGTTCTTTCTAATGTCTCTGTGGCTCATTTGGGTACTCAGCTTCCACCTGTGTCCTCTTGTTCGCGTCCCTCCAGTGTTGAATAGTTCATCCTTGTTTACCCGGTTCATCCTTGTTTACCCTGTTTACTTGTGTGTGTGTGTGTGTGTGTGTGTGTGTGTGTGTGTGTGTGTGTGTGTGTGTGTGTGTGTGTGTGTGTGACTGACTGTGTGTGTGTGTGTGTGTGTGTGTGTGTGTGTGTGTGTGTGTGTGTGTGTGTGTGTGTGTCTGTGCGTGTCTGTGTGTGTGTGTGTGTGTGTGTGTGTGTGTGTGTGTGACTGTGTGTGTGTGTGTGTGTGTGTGTGTGTGTGTGTGTGTGTATGTGTGTGTGTTTTATCTTGTTCTGCTGGTTTATGTATGGACTATCTGCACGACTCTGCTCGATCATTATTATATCCACAACGTTCATAGGACCTAAGTCAAGAGCTGCCAGGATCAGGTTCAGGAGATAAGAGGATCAGGTTCAAGTGACAAGAGGATCAGACTCAGTAGCGTACATGTCTCTGCCAGTGTACCCATCCACATTGTGTACCCCCGCAAGTGACTATTGATCATTACGTCGTCCGAGTGCACCCAGTCGTCAAGCATCAGAAATAAAGTTACTTTCTTCCCAGAAAGAACTGGGTTGAAAGTCACCATCAACACTCAACTCATACTAAACCCACCTCATAACGACAGCTATTTCCTAAGCCTCTAACTAAAAGTAAGCTGCTGCTTAAACCGGCTTTGTGTAAAATTACGTGTAACTGATCGACCAATGTAAACTGATTCTGATACTAGCTCAACCGGCGGTAATTATCAACCTTTCAGTCAGCTGGTGAACCAGGACATAACTTGCGTCCTTGGAACCAACCCAGACACACCCTAGCGTCATCACCCTGCCCCCACCAGCCTCATCACCCTGCCCCCCACCAGCCTCATCACCCTCCCCCGCCAACGTCATCACCCTGTCCCACCTGCGTCGTGTCACAGCCCCATATCTCCGCCCTGACAGACACCACAATAATTATACACTCCACTTACCTTCAGTGTGTGGTGGAGCCCGCCCATCACTGCCTTCAGGAGACACTGCATTTCATGACCACGTTTCAAGAATTCCCGAGAGCTGTCTAGGGCCCCCCGCGTGGGCGGGCGGGGGAACGACTCGCCAGTTTGCTTGAGAATTTTGTGGATGTGTTTCCAGTTGTGCTAATGGAGGGAGACTGCCTTGAGTGAAGCGACCATTGTGTCCGCGGGAGCAGGCCCTTCTGCCCAAGAATTTAAGCCGTCACTCACTCGTGTAACGTCAGGTTTTCTTCTCTCGTTTCAGGTGAGCAGAACAAGAAAGCAAGTTAGGCTTGTTAGCTGCAGTGTCGAGGGTGTGTGTGTGTGTGTGTGTGTGTGTGTGGGTGTGGGTGTGGGTGTGTGTGCACGGCATTATACCCTCGTGCCTGTACGCCGCCAACCATGCCAACCACAGTGACGTGCACCACCTCAACACAGCTCTCAACCACACGTCTGGTAAGCAACCACTTACGAAACATGTACATCCTTCAACAATTGATGTCTTTATTCGTATTTAAACAGTTTACGAGCTTTGAAACTTTTATCAATATTAAATTAAAGCAGCTCGGTATTAAAGCATTAGATAAGGACTCATTAAGCTATCAAGTGTATGAGTGAAGGCACTTTGCACACTGAACAAATTGCTGGAGAATGTGTGGGCTGAGCCTGTTTGTACTGGGTATGTGAGCATGTGGACCTTAACAGCGTAACGGAACTCAGTATCATCAAGCGTTCGATCCTGACTTCAGGCATTCCTTCATGTTTTGTAAAAAGCAACAATTACCAACAGAACCTAAACTAACCCAGGCCTATTTAGTAATTATATATAATTACTAATATATATATATATATATATATATATATATATATATATATATATATATATATATATATATATATATATATGAATGAAAACTCACACCCCAGAAGTGACTCGAACCCATACTCCCAGAAGCAACGCAACTGGTAACTACAGGGCGCCTTAATCCGCTTGACCATCACGGCCGTCAAAAGGAAGTGATAGCCGAGGCTATTTGAGCCACTTCCCCGACGGCAACTCGGATGGTAATCTTGGGCATAGCATTTCACCAAATCACCTCATTCTTTGGGGCACACGTGAGGAACACAAATGCGAACAAGCCTGAATGGTCCCCAGGACTATATGCGAATGAAAACTCACACCCCAGAAGTGACTCGAACCCATACTCCCAGAAGCAACGCAACTGGTAACTACAGGGCGCCTTAATCCGCTTGACCATCACGGCCGTCAAAAGGAAGTGATAGCCGAGGCTATTTGAGCCACTTCCCTGACGGCAACTCGGATGGTAATCTTGGGCATAGCATTTCACCAAATCACCTCATTCTTTGGGGCACACGTGAGGAACACAAATGCGAACAAGCCTGAATGGTCCCCAGGACTATATGCGAATGAAAACTCACACCCCAGAAGTGACTCGAACCCATACTCCCAGAAGCAACGCAACTGGTAACTACAGGGCGCCTTAATCCGCTTGACCATCACGGCCGTCAAAAGGAAGTGATAGCCGAGGCTATTTGAGCCACTTCCCCGACGGCAACTCGGATGGTAATCTTGGGCATAGCATTTCACCAAATCACCTCATTCTTTGGGGCACACGTGAGGAACACAAATGCGAACAAGCCTGAATGGTCCCCAGGACTATATGCGAATGAAAACTCACACCCCAGAAGTGACTCTTCCTTTTGACGGCCGTGATGGTCAAGCGGATTAAGGCGCCCTGTAGTTACCAGTTGCGTTGCTTCTGGGAGTATGGGTTCGAGTCACTTCTGGGGTGTGAGTTTTCATTCGCATTTAGTCCTGGGGACCATTCAGGCTTGTTCGCATATATATATATATATATATATATATATATATATATATATTGTTAAATATGACCGAAAAGGTAAGATTAATAATTCTAACACGAATTTTCTCAATATTTCTTATGTTTCTTTTCACTGTGGATGGTAATTGAAAAATCATTTCTCCAAAATTCATTTTTATTTCTAGTCTGACGCGACGCTTGAACGCGTTTCGTAATAACTTATTACATTTTCAAAGACTTTAGTTTACACACACAACTGTAACCTGTAAACACTAAACAGTCAGCAATGAGGTGAACAAAACTTAGACTACGCTTGTCCAACCTTAGCTTGGTTTGGATAGGTTTATTTGGGTGTAACAGTACTCAAATGTTTTTTTTTATTATACATCCCATACCCACCCTGTGGGCGGTGGTGAAAAGGGTTACCTCTCTGTGTGTAACATTACGGGGGAGGAAGTTAATGAAGCCTATCTCCAGTCACAACTTTCAACCTTATCAGCTGGCTTGACCAGACCGCACACTAGAATGTGAAGGAACGACGACGTTTCGGTCCGTCCTGGGCCATTCTTAAGTCGATTTATCATCTGGCGAATCTTACAATAGACCTATGTAACTTCCCCCTAAAAGCGCGAATATATACCAATATTTAATTCATATGGTGTACCCATTCTGGAGGTTGGATTGCATTGCAGTCGCAAGCTCTTAGGCCTACTCACCCATGCACTGACCATCCTTAAATACGCGTATAGATTTTGCAATAGGTAACAGTTTTCTCATATACAAATTGATATGATTAATATTATGATTTTGTGTATAGGTTAAAGTTAGGCTATGAGGGGGTTTTGGTTCCAAAGGCAATATTTGTTTTATATTCCAACTATACTGACGAGGCATTTTGAGAAGTGGACTTGGAATACAGCGTGTAGAAAGGCTGGAAGGTAATCAGCTGTGAGTTATGTGTGGAGAATATATCAGCCATAAGCAGGAACGCTGATACAACATCGAATGGATGCGGGCCATTTGTCTGAGGACGCGTTGCTGCCCCCCCCCACCCCCACACCAACCCCCCACTACCCCACCCCCACTACCCCACCCCCAGACCCCACCCCTAGACCCCACCCTCTCACCCCATCCCCTGACCCCACTCCCCCTCACATCAGTGGTCAAAAGTGCTCCAATACAGTTGCCGTCTATAAAGTTTATCAATTTTAATACACCTACAATACAGCGTCCGCACAGAGACAAAAATAATACAATTGATTATCGCCGATGCTAATATACCAGTATTTAATTAATACACTAATACACAAGTCATTCGATTGATGTACAGTACCAGTATATACATCAGTTATCTGTTAGTTTCGTCTTATCATACGTGTCTTATCAATCGTGAGTCTAATCATTCGTGATTGAAGTCATCATATGGGCCTAGAAGCGCCAGTATTCAAAACTACGATGTCTTCTCATACTTACATATGTAGCAGCCTGGAACGTTCAGCAGACAGTGAGGGAACAGTTGGCAGACTCCGTGTGTGTAATTATTACCTAAGTGTAGTTACAGGATGAGAGCTACGCTCGTAGTGTCCCGTCTTCCCAGCACACGTACGTACGTGTGTGTGTGTGTGTGTGTGTGTGTGTGTGTGTGTGTGTGTGTGTGTGTGTGTGTGTGTGTGTGTGTGTGTGTGTGTACTCACCTAATTGTGCTTGCGGGGGTTGAGCTTTGGCTCTTTGGTCCCGCCTCTCAACTGTCAATCAACTGGTGTACAGATTCCTGAGCCTACTGGGCTCTATCATATCTACATTTGAAACTGTGTATGGAATCAGCCTCCACCACATCACTTTCTAGTGCATTCCATTTATTAACTACTCTGACACTGAGTGTGTGACACTGAGTGTGTGTGTGTGTGTGTGTGTGTGTGTGTGTGTGTGTGTGTGTGTGTGTGTGTGTATGTGTGTTGCTGTTTCATGTTGGAGATGATTGCATATGACGACTCTCACACTCCCGAGAACTCTATACCTGTAAACTCTACGAACAGCAACGGGGGTCAAGCTCTATATCATCATGTTGTTGGATGTCAACAAAACATTCTACCAGCTGACGTGATGCACTTCACTTACTCTGAAGTGCATCTGCAAGTATTGTTATTCACCCTCGTGTGCTTGAACATGTCCACTTGAGCTCTCCAAAGTGTGTTTCTGCTGGCTGGCTGACTTGATGCCTGTTTATGGTAGTGTGGAACGGCTTCTCTGTGGTCTGTAGGTGTTTAGTGTGATTTCTTAATTCAGATGTTTGTTCGTACTATATGTTTACTTACCCGGACGAAGGTAAGCAGTGTTTACTCTCGTTCAGTTTCACTCCTAGTTCGTGGCTATTGTCATTTAACACGTCGAAGAATGCTGATCTGAGGCAATGCTTTAATGTTGACCAGACCACACACTAGAAGGTGAAGGGACGACGACGTTTCGGTCCGTCCTGGACCATTCTCACAATCGACTTGAGAATGGTCCAGGACGGACCGAAACGTCGTCGTCCCTTCACCTTCTAGTGTGTGGTCTGGTCAACATACTTTAGCCACGTTATTGTGACTCATCGCTTGCAGTGCTTTAATGTGGTCCGTTGGTGCGGGGTATAGACGGGATAACCGTTAATGTCCCACCTGTTATCTTGATTTATTATTGAAGCCGTCTACTATTTCCAAGCTGTGAGTACAGTGTATGTAGGTCTGTAGGAGGCTGCAAGGATAATGAAACAGCCTCGAGTGGGTTACAGCCTCCACTTACAGTACTTATGTATCGCAGGACGGCCAAGAACTGTACCCGGCTTTCACTCTCTCTTGTCAAGAACTATACGGAGCTCTCCTCGATGTACATAATATTATTTAGTCTTGATAGATTTACAATATAAATCCATAAGGACTTACAATAAGGGTAAGAATAAGTCTGGATATGAGTTACGTAGAATATAATAACCATTATCAACGCATTTTAATAACAAATCCCCTCAGGTGACTTAAATCTTTTCAATTTGTCAATCAAGTGATAGGAAGCGTTGACCCTTGGTAATCTCCAAGCGTGTGTGACAAAGAGTACCGGGAAGACGAGACACCTCGAGCGTAACTCTCATCCTGTAACTACACTTAGGTAATTACACTTTGCTAATAACACTTAAAGGTAATTACATCATACCCCAAAGGCACATAATCTAATACCAGGTGTGCTGGGGGGGGAGGGATATATATATATATATATATATATATATATATATATATATATATATATATATATATATATATATATATATATATATATATATATACATTTCACAAATGGTATTCATATAATACATTATATTATTCAAATATAGCAACGTCCATCACTAAACAATATATTATATTACGCGGAACGAAAAGGATGATATAGCAAATATAATTCAGGTGACTTATATACCAAATAGTGTGAGCTCAGCCTTCCAGTAGCTCAATAATCCGCATCTCGCTAATAACAAATGCTCAACTGGAAATATATAATTAAAAAGGAAACTTTTCCTTTTTAATGACTACTCATAGCCCAGTTGATAGAGCGTCGGCTTCACACGCCTGGAGTCCAGGGTTCGAAACCCATCCAGCCCAGGTGGATGGAATCTCAACTGGAAATATAACGATTTCTCGGACGAACCCTAAGCACCTGCTCGTATGATAACACCTGTGGCTAAACATCTGCTCGTATGATAACACCTGTGGCTAAACAGCTGCTCGTATGATAACACCTGTGGCTAAGCACCTGCTCGTATGATAACACCTGTGGCTAAGCACCTGCTCGTATGATAACACCTGTGGCTAAACAGCTGCTCGTATGATAACACCTGTGGCTAAACATCTGCTCGTATGATAACACCTGTGGCTAAACAGCTGCTCGTATGATAACACCTGTGGCTAAACATCTGCTCGTATGATAACACCTGTGGCTAAACATCTGCTCGTATGATAACACCTGTGGCTAAATCTCCCAAAGATGGGTTTGAAATCACCTATCACTCGTTAGCTCTGGCCTCGCACCGGTCAGAGACCGGGGCCGCGGGGACGTTGATTCCCGAAACCAACGCCAGGTTCACTACGTCTCTGATTCGGTGAATTATAAAGCTTATTACAGCCATCTGGGCTCTCATGCTAAGCGCACAACCCGCCCTCTCTATCAGTGCCTCTCATTGGAGCCGGTCGGCCGAGCGGACAGCACGCTGGACTTGTGATCCTGTGGTCCCAGGTTCGATCCCGGGCGCCGGCGAGAAACATTGGGCAGAGTTTCTTTCACCCTATGCCCCTGTTACCTAGCAGTAAATATGTATACCTGGGTGTTAGTCAGCTGTGACGGGCTGCTTCCTGGGGGTGGAGGCCTGGTCGAGGACCGGGCCACGGGGTCACTAAGCCCCGAAATCATCTCAAGATAACTTAATGCCTTTTTTTCCACCGAGCAGTATATAAATACTTGGGAGGTTAGACAGCTCCTGTAAGTTACATCCTGAAGATAGTCAGTAGTTGGAGCCCAGGAGCTATGATATTTGGTTGGCAACCTTAATGATCATGGAAATAGACAACCCTAGCGGTGTAAAAGGCAGAGCCCAAGAGCTAAAAAATGTCCTTGATCATACAGGCACAAATACCTAAACCAAAATAGGTCGAATACGACTTATAACTCAAGAGAATTTATCGCTACTTCGTAACCATTCAAAGAAAAATAAAAAAAAGAGCCGCAACATATAATGTGCTTTTCCTCTGGATTTTAAAATTCTCTTTTGGGCGAACATTTGCATTTGACTCACCTGATGCTCCACACAGGTAAACTTCCTCTGGTGTTTATATCATCAGCGAGCGCCAGAAGAAACCATCTTGGGGAAAATTGTCACGGCCATATTTTTTCAGAAATTGTTCGAGGTAAGATATGCAAATGTTATTTTTATGAGAAACCGCGCGTTATCGCGAACAGGTTTCCGGTACTTCGGAAATGTGAAGAGTTTTTGTAGGTTTTCATGTGCCAGGAGAACCACCTGGGAGAACCACCTGGGGGGGAACCACCTGGGAGAACCACCTGGGAGAACCACCTGGGAGAACCACCTGGGGGGGAACCACCTGGGAGAACCACCTGGGAGAACCACCTGGGGGAACCCCCGGAAGAACCACTGGGAGAACCCCCGGAAGAACCCCTTAGCGAACGTTGTCGTATCAGTTTACATGTGTGTACTCCACACAACGCTGAACCACTTTCACGTGAATTTGCTACAAAGGTTGAAATTGGTTTATTTTTTCCGCTACAGCGGAGTAAATTTGTTAACACATTTATGCTGCAGAGCGCTACATATTAGTTTACATATATTTACGCTAATGAAGCGGGTACATTAGTGTCCAATCCTTTTTCCCCTATAGAGGAGTAACTTTAAATAAACTGATTTAGCGTCTAGTTACGGGCTATTCATGCCCGTGCCACCTCTTGGGGTGGTTTAATCATTATCAGTCAATCAATCAGCGTCTAGTACATCCTCTCACTGCCTCGTATATCTTAAATTGTCTTGGATCTTAAGAAGCTGGAGACACGTTCATATCCAGTTACAGCCCCCACTCCTGTGCCAGGTAAGTCCACTACGGGCTCACCATAGCCCGTGCTACTTGGAATTTTTTGTTCCAAGTAGCTGAATCTTAAACAACAACAACAATTCAAGAAGCTGCTGTGGTTGCCATGGTTACTCTTCCACATCTTGCGAAGAAGTTGAATTTTGCCTTGTTAATTTTGCCAGTGATTCCGTTGATCCCCTCCAATACAGTTTCTGTTCTTTTCTCCTACCACCCCTTCCTTTAGTGTTTTATTGTGCTTTATTAGATATTTAAAGGTTACAAGATGTACATAAGTTAATACAATGGGTGTTTAAAGGTTATGGATCTCTTGGAGCTCCTCCGCTTCCGGACAGGAACCCGAGGACGCAGCAGGCGTTTTCCCTCTGGATCGCCACACTGAGGCGCTGAAACAAGAAACTGGCCGCCCTTGGGTCTCTGGTGATGTCATCGAGCCTGGAACCCAATTCTTTGAGAAATCCCAAGGTACTCATTCCCCAGGGGCCGAGTATCTCGAGACGCTATGGGAATAAAGGTGTATTGACTTTTCAATCGCCTTCATTTAACTGATTTTTCTATTTCCCTGAGGTTGGCCGCCGTCAATCTATATAGGTGTCAGCCAGGGTGGATACACATGTGTAGTCCCACGCCAGCTCTGCCCCTCTTCCAGGTGTATATTGTAGAGGCGAAGACCCAGCACTGAGAAAAGTGCGGAGTCATCCAGGTTTTGGTCCCCTAGGATGCGAGGTTCTCTCTCTACTGAGCACTGAGCTGAGGCAAGGCTCCTCTTGATGTCATTAACCTCGTTGTGTCTTGCATGCCAGCCCTTGGAGCTTCCGCAGTCCAACTCATGCAGTCAATATTTGCTGCTTCCAGCCTGTTGCAAATACACTTGTACTTATGTGTGAATTAGGGCACCAAGGCGGAAAGCTACACGAAGGGATTCTGGATCTAGACGCGTGCCTGCTGCCGACATGGGTACTGCCAGGAGGAAGTCCCCTGCATGGGGGGGACCCACTGCTCTGAGGCGGCCTTTCTCTTTATCCTATATATATATTAAAACGACTAATATGAAAGATAACATTGAAAAATAAATAAGAAATTCAAGTTAAATGTATACCGTTGTGTGTGCGTGTTTGTGTGTGTGTGTGTGTGTGCGTGTGTGTGTGTGTGTGTGTGTGTGTGTGTGTGTGTGTGTGTGTGTGTGTGTGTGTGTGTGTGTGTTCCGGGGCGGCGCGTGCCTTCCACCCCATTATTGGCCAGCACGGCTCTCCACAATTATTTGCAAAGGCAACACGAAATACCTGTGGTAAGTTACCCATGTTTGCTCGGGGAATTACATTCTCTTGCTCGCTATAGTTAATGGTGTGTGCGGATTATTTCGATAAATGGCTTTGTGTATGTCTGAGAACATATAGGGGAGAGAGAGAGAGAGAGAGAGAGAGAGAGAGAGAGAGAGAGAGAGAGAGAGAGAGAGAGAGAGAGAGAGAGAGAGAGAGAGAGAGAGAGAGAGAGAGGAAAATAGTACTTAGTGCATCTATACAGTATAATGGAGATAAGGTGAGGAGGATTTGGTCTCGGAACACCATTTCGGATTCGTGGATGATAGATCAAGCCGCCTAACAAGCCTTTTGGAGTAACATTGCGTTGGTGTGGCTGCGTGAGGGAGTGTGAGGATCGCCAAGCTTCGTGTCGATAATGGAAAACTTAATAATTGTACAACATAATTACCGCTCGAGAGCCAGTGTGCTGATGGAGGACCCCTGGCGGTGGAGGACCAGCAGCACCAACAGGAGCAACAGCAGCAGCAGCTTCAGCAACAGGAGCACCAGCAGGAGCAACAACGGGAACTTCAGCAACAGAAGCAACAACGGGAGCTTCAGCAACAGAAGCAACAACGGGAGCTTCAGCAACAGAAGCAACAACGGGAGCTTCAGCAACAGAAGCAACAGCAGAAGCAACAACAGGAGCTTCAGCAACAGCAGCATCATCAGCCTTTGAAGTAGTATCATCTATAGATGTGGGGAAATGTGACTGGATGCAAATCTCTCTCTCTCCATTTAGGCTCCTTCCCCATCTCATCCTCCTCTCCGTTTCCTCCTCTTTATCCCTGTTGCCTCCTACTCTCCGCTTCGTCATCCTCTCCTGTCCTTTCCCCCTCTTCTCAACTCTCCTCTCTTGCTCCTTCTGCTGCTCCTCATTTCCTGCTCGACCTCCTTCTCCCGCCACAGCAGCTGGCGCTTCCTCCGGGCGGCGGGAACGGCCAGTCGGGAGCCTTTATTAAAACATGTGTCACTCAAAACGCGGCCGGCACCAGCCTTACCCACGGTGAATTGGTTGTGTATCGGGCCGATCAAGTAGTGTCCCACGTCGTTCAGAATGTCGTCCGTACTGCATCTGTCGTATACGGTTAGGCGTCAGGGGGTGGGTGTGACGCTAGAGGGAGTGGAGGGTGTGACGCTAGAGGGGGTGGAGGGTGTGATGCTAGAGGGGGGGTTGAGGGGTGACGCTAGAGAGGGGGGTGGAGGGGTGACGCTAGAGAGGGGGGTGGAGGGGTGACGCTAGACAGGGGGGTGGAAGGGTTACGCTAGAGGGGGGTGGAGGGTGTGACGCTAGAAGGGGTGGAGGGTGTGACGCTAGAGGGGGGGTTGAGGGGTGACGCTATGGGCGGGAGAGGTGCCAGAAGCCGGTGAGGAGAATTATTTCTCTGGTTCTCTGCGGTCAAAACGGTCAAATTATTCTCCTTGCATTTCGATAGATTATCAATGTTTAAACTCTCTGGGACAATATTTGATACTTGGAAGCGATGTACCGCTCTTTGTCTAGGTTTGGGAAGGCTATTTTGATATTTCTCAGTTTGGCGCACACTGCAGACATTATTTTGTCTAATGGTTCAGGCGGCAGGTTTGGTGATATACTCACAGGTCTTTGTCGTACACTGTTGTCTGGAGGTCTTCAGCTTGTACAGTCCCCTCGCCTCTCCTCATTACTTGAGGCTCTTCACTGCAAATGAGTGCCCCCTTGCTCCTCTAGATTTACTTCTCTCTAAAAAATTTAACCCTTTTTTGCCTATCCCAGAAAGCACAGAACTAAATAACTAACCTAACCCATCGAGGCAGATAAATAGGAAACGTCAATATAATGGCGTCTTAATTTTAACAAGTACGTGAAATATTTAACGGATTGGTAGATTTGGTAAAGAAAGAAGGTGAGAAGAAGGATTGGAATGCCACACACCTGAGCCAGCTTAGGCCATCTGCGCAGCTCCGGCCAACCCCACAGAGCCAAGGTAAAACACAATAATGCCTTGTTGATATGATGCCGTGCTCAAGTCGCACGTCCTGGCACGTAATTGAGATTCCACACAATCTCGGTCGACAATCTCCTTCACCTTGCCAGCACCCTCCTGGCCTGCCTGCCTGCCTCCTCCTCCACTACAGCCACACTGCACTCTACGACGTATATTCTTGGTTTGCAACCCATTCATTGGATGGCATTAATTGCCTCGCTACCTGAATGTACCTGCTGCAGAATTGGGGTTTCGATAGTCACCACTATCAATGGCGAAGCGTCCACTACACTAACGCGGGATGACGAACACTAACCCTCCATACGGGGTGAGTAGTGTCTGAGTAGTTAAGTAATGGGATGCACTAGGTAGTGCTGTGGTGGAGGCTGGCTCCATACACAGTTTCAAATGAACCCAATAGGATCAGGCACTTGTACACTAGTTGCTTGACGGTTGAGAGGCGGGACCAAAGAGTTGAAGCTCAATCTTCGCAAGCACAATTAAGTGAGAACACTAACCCTCCACATCCCGCTCGTCGCGGCTCGCTGACCAACCTGTAATTATCTCATGAGGCTTCCATGCAACAGGTGGGACGACTACTTTAACTGTAAGTTCTTACTCTTGTAGTGAAGCCGATGGTAACTAATAATTCATTCTCTCTCTCTCTCTCTCTCTCTCTCTCTCTCTCTCTCTCTCTCTCTCTCTCTCTCTCTCTCTCTCTCTCTCTCTCTCTCTCTCTCTCTCTCTCTCTCTCTCAAGTGTGTGTAAAGCGGTTTACACACACGACTCACAACTGTTGACGTTCGAACACTTCCGGAACAAGTGCTTCACTGACGAATTTTGTTCGAACCACAACGCTGTAAATGCTTCACCCACGTACTACAAATGCAAATAATCTCCAACAGAACCTAAACACCTAATCTAAACTATGCCTATCTTGAGGTTATCTTGAGATGATTTCGGGGCTTTTAGTGTCCCCGCGGCCCGGTCCTCGACCAGGCCTCCACCCTCAGGAAGCAGCCCGTGACAGCTGACTAACTCCCAGGTACCTATTCACTGCTAGGTAACAGGGGCATTCAGGGTGAAAGAAACTTTGCCCATTTGTTTCTGCCTCGTGCGGGAATCGAACCCGCGCCACAGAATTACGAATCCTGCGCGCTATCCACCAGGCTACGAGGCGGGGCCTATATGTGCACAATATGCTAATATATTATAATATTAATAATATATTTGAGAAAATTCCAGTTTTTAATAAGCAGCAAGTAAAAATTTATGAATGCGTCTGTGGGGTCGACCGCTGGATGTAATGGACTTGCAACCCGTCCTCGACTCAAGTCCATTACATCCAGCGGTCGCCCCCACAGACGCATTCATAAATTTTAACTTGCTGTTCATTCAAGACAAGAATTTTCTCAAATATAAATTAATATTATAATATATTAGCATATTGTGCATATATAGGCATAGGTTAGGTTAGGTTAGGTTAGGTATTTAGGTTCGGTTGGCGATTATTTGCAATTGTAGTACGTGGGTGAAGCATTTATAGCGATGTGGTTCGAACAAAACTCGTCAGTGAAGCACTTGTTCCGGAAGTGTTCGAACGAAATCAGTTGTGAGTCGTGTGTAAACCGCTTTTCATTCATAAACAGGGGGTTTGGCGGGTGGATGGAATCACTTTTGGATCTTTGTTTGGAGGACGGGCTGGGACTTGAGTCGAGGACGGGTTGCTGCACAACTGATGACATCCAAACACTTGCGGAACAAGTGCTTCGTTCACGTCCACTGTTCGAACCACAATTCTATAAATGCTTCACCCACGTACTTCAAATACAAATAATCGCCAACAGAACCTAACCTAACCTTCGCCTAACTATACATAGAATTTGTATGTGTAATAATATTAATTTATACATGATAACAACCCAAATTTTTAATACACAGTATGTTAATATTGATAAATGCGTCTGGGGAGGACGGCCGCTGGGTTAAACAGCCTAGTGTAAGCACGCGTTGAAGAACTGAGAGGTCAGAACAGTGAAATCATTTCAAGTGAGAAGGTGGCTCGTATCTTAACAGTGATCTGAAGTAGCAGAAGACGGAACTTGCCTCAGAGGCAAACCTGTGCAATAAGAGACATTCATAAGCTCGTAGATACGGTGTTCAAAGTTTTGTATCGAACGTTACACTTTGGAGTATATAAAAAGATAAACAACGCCAAATCTGAGGTCAGAGAGGATTAAGGATTGCTAATCGTTCCCAATACTGTAGTATGATTATTGGGGGAAACACAAACTAATTACTCAAGGGATATTATAATTCTAATTTATCAGACCTCTAACTAATTGTGTACCGAAAACATAATTAATAGCTAAGGAATGTGTTGTCGAAACAGTGTTGAGTTGGGAGCTCGGGGCTGGGGGAGGGGGGGGGGGGTCGAGAGCAAGGTGGAGCTGGGAGCCGATGGCACATTACTTATGAGTTAAGAGAAGCAATAAAGTCACTCCCGCCAATATTTTAAAGATGTAATCATCGGGGCCGGAGCTCGCGTGACCAAATTTAGTTTTGTGCTTGGCCGATAAATGTAGCGAGGAGAAAGCTTTAGGAAAATAAACAATGAGGAAGATGTTTCGAAAACGGAAGCGGGTGAAGCAAGATGTTTCGAAAACGGAAGAGGGTGAAACAAGAGGTTTAGAAAATGGAAGAGGGTGAAGCAAGATGTTTAGAAAACGGAAGAGGGTGAAGCAAGATGTTTAGAAAACGGAAGAGGGGTGACTCAAGAGGTTTACAAAACTGAGGTTGAAGCAAGATGTTTAGACAACAGAAGAGGGTGAAGCGAGTTTTGCGAAGCAGCCAAGAAGGAGAGGAAGGTGTGGTATGTGGGTGTTGTTCTTCTCAAATGTTTATGTGCTGACTATGGCCGGGAGAATGGTCGCCCATGTTGGGGGGGGGGCAGAGGAGCCCAACAGCCTCCTGTTATAGGGGCCAGTGAAGCCGCAAAAAAAGCCTTCTATGTAGTTTTATTCAAAATACAGACGTCCACCTTGTTCTCTTCCAAGATGGCGGTCATTGCCTTCTCGTGCCTCTAGTTATCTAATCCATTCTATAGTTTCGGACACACACCTAAGGACACGTTATAAAGTTACGTTATCCGGGCCTGGTCAGAGACCGGGCCGCGGGGGTTTCTTGAACTCCCCGGAACCGCCGCAGGTTAACCGTAAGGTAAGATAGCAAGTACTCAAATTCCACCGCTCTCCATGGATTGGTCTCTATGCAGGCGAGGCATTCTCAACGACTTGAGAATGGTCCAGGACGGACCGAAACGTCGTCGTCCCTTCACTTTCTAGTGTGTGGTTTGGTCAACGATTGGTCTCTAAATAGCTTGGAGTTCTATGGGTAGATAACATATCTATCACCTAATATGACACATACCAGGCTTAATCACTTGCCTTTTGTCCATCCAACTTGAGACTTGCAGATCCCAGGCGGGTGTGTGTTGAGGCGGTTGTTATACTTGAAAAATCTTCCTTTTGAGAGTATTTTGTGAATTCCGGCGTGTCAGTGTCGACTTGTAGTGAGCTGGAAACGCAGGTTAACAGGGAGGAATGTGTGACGGGTTATATATTGTGGAGGAGGAAGCCCCTGTTTAGGCTATTGGCTATAGCCTGGGAGGGTGACGGGAGAGAGGGTAGGCATGGGGCCCTGGAGAGACTGGGGTCGTGTGAATAATGATCCTTGCTCAAGTGCTTACTCCAACGACACACTCAAATTGTCGCTTCCTAAAATTCGCTTTCCTGGTCGTGCATATTTGGTGCGCCCTTTCACACACACAAATGTTTGCACGCCTGTTCACGAGCGCTGGGAAATCCTTGACTAAATATTGTACTAGTATTGCGAATAGGCTGGAAGTGGCCCACTTGGCAAGAACGGGGAAATTCAGATTAAAGTTAATAGAAAATGGATACAGGCCCCTGCAAGACTTACTAAATGTTATTGAACCGCATAATCGTGGTAAACAAAATAGTATACCGATAATGACAGACTCCTTAAAGCAGTGCGGGGGCGAGGACGGCTACGCTCCGGGCTCATAATAGGGATGAGATATGTTCGTCTCTATCGCCACATCAAACTGATGACTGGTGTCGCACACGCTCCCAGGTCGATGTTGGCGGGGTTGTGTGTCTACGAGTGCACGGTGAGATGAATACAGTAGTAGTAGAGGGGGGGAACTGTGAGGAATTAGAAGGCGCTTAGAGTACAGAGCGAACAGTGAATTGCAAAGATTGCTGTATCTTCGCTGTATCTAGCTTGTGTCGGGTGCCCATTTAGCTTATCGAGCTCAGTTTTGGGCACCGTAGTACAGAGTAGATATACATTCCCTTGCATGCGGGCTTTGTAGGATTGTGACAAAGTTAATCCCGGGAGTTAGGAAGTAGTAAGAACCTTCCTTATGAAGACAGACTTAAGAATGTTGTTGTTGTTGACGATTAAGCCATCCAAACGGTGGCACGGGCATGAATAGCCCGTAAGTGGTGGCCCTTTTGAGCCATTACCAGTATCAATAGATGATACTGGAGATCTGTGGAGGTGCGACTGCACCCTCCGTGACGGGAGATGTCTCCGGGGGACTTAAGAACGCTTAATTACAACATATAATAGTGAAGAGGAAGGGAATTAATATATAGTTAGGTGCTAAATATATATGGCTAAAAAATAGAACACGAAACAATGGATTGAAATTTGAAAAGTTTAGATTTAGAAAATAAATGTTTAAATACTCGATTTTAAACAGGTTTGTAGATTTATGGGACAAATTAGCGGGTAAGGTAATATATTTGAGGTCAATGGATTATTGCCAGCGAATGGCAGACATATATGAATGAGTTTGGTTGGGTTTATACAGGAGCTGCCTCGCCTGTGTCACTAAGCCGCCTGCTACTTCCTCTGCTCCTATGATCCGTGGTTGTAACAATTTTGTGTAATACAATCATGTCAGTTATTTTATTATAACTTGGTATTTAGGGGTAAATTAACGCTGATGGAAAAACTTTAGATATTATTCTTATTAATCATGAACACGAGACGGGTCGTTATATATAGTGACATAATGGACACTTAGAAAGTAGAATTTGGTACTCTTGAGTTTGGACAAACTGGAGAAGGTTTTGTATTCATGTTGTTAATAAAACTGACCTAACCATCCTAGGTCTCATGCACACTATCTGAGGCCTAATATAAGACATACATATCCTATACTAGGCCTAGGAACATTTAAGCTAGGCTCCTCTGGGAGCCGGTCGGCCGAGCGGACAGCACACTGGACTTGTGATCCTGTGGTCCTGGGTTCAATCCCAGGCGCCGGCGAGAAACAATGGGCAGAGTTTCTTTCACAGTATGCTCCTGTTACCTAGCAGTGAAATAGGTACCTGGGTGTTAGTCAGATGTCACGGGCTGCTTCCTGGGGGTGGAGGCCTGGTCGAGGACTGGGCCGCGGGGACACTAAAGCCCCGAAATTATCTCAAGATAACCTCCTAGCTTAATTTTTTCCGGAATCTATTAAATGAATAGTACCAAATTCAAATATCTAATTGTACATTAAGACAAATATATGCACGATGGTCCACAGAAGTTACAAAACAGAATTGCCTAGTGATGGGTTGCCACGTGACGAAACTCTTCTTGACCAGACCACACGCTAGAAGGTGAAGGGACGACGACGTTTCGGTCCATCCTGGACCATTCTCAAGTCGATTGTGAATGGTCCAGGACGGACCTAAACGTCGTCGTCCCTTCACCTTCTAGTGTGTGGTCTGGTCAACTTACCTCAACCACGTTATTGTGATTCATCGTTTGCATAATCGATGCATAATCGATTCTCGCCTCTAAATGGGGTGAGAATAGCTTGAGCTACCTCATCCCTTTGTGTGTATTTTACCTCAATAAACTTATTTCAATTTCAATTTCAATTTCAATTCGTTTGCATATGAAAACTCTTCTTGTCCGCCTCCCACGAGCTGGACAAATTCCTCAGCACCACTTGATCAATTCTCTCCCACGTTCCGCTGATCTCTTCTTCCCTCTGGCGGCGGCGACGATAAACTCCTCCACCTGTTGACCTCATTAGCCAGCCAGACCCCGCAAAAATATACAAGACTTGCGAGGAAGTGTTGATTACAGACATAAGAGAATAGTACATTTTTGAGCGGGATGTTACGTACACGATACAGTAGCCCAGCTAGTTAAGAGGGGGGAGGTTATCTTGAGATGATTTCGGGGCTTTAGTGTCCCCGCGGCCCGGTCCTTGACCAGGCCTGCACCCCCAGGAAGCAGCCCGTGACAGCTGATATAATAATAACTAACACCCAGGTACATATTTTACTGCTAGGTAACAGGGGCATAGGATGAAAGAAACTCTGCCCATTGTTTCTCGCCGGCGCCCGGGATCGAACCCGGGACCACAGGATCACAAGTCCAGTGTGATGTCCACTCGGCCGACCGGCTCCCCAATTACAATTAATTCATATGGTTTGGACTTGTGTAGATATTCACTTGCCTCCCTCGTCTCATCACAATCGAATAATGGTCCAGGAAGGACCGAAACGTCGTCGTCTCTTCAGTTTCGAGTGTGATGTTTGGTCTACACCGATGTAGAGGCTTCATGTAGACACGAGGCAAAAGCTTGGAGAGGTTTACATTAACCGAGCGATTTAGTATTTACCACTTCGTGTATGTAGACAATGAGTCACCTTGTACCTGTACCTTGCGATGACTACGGGGCTCAACGTCTCCGCGGCCCGGTCCTCGATCAGGTCTCTGGTTGCTGGACTGGTCAACCAGGCTGTTGGACGCGGCTGCTCGCAGCCTGACGTATGAATCACAGCCTGGCTGATCAGATATTCTTTGGAGGTCTTAATCGAGTTCTCTCTTGAACATTGTGAGGGGTCGGCCAGTTATGCTTCTTATGTGTAGTGGAAGCGTGTTGAACAGTCTCGGGCCTCTGATGTT
>NC_091190.1:15128471-15150971 GCF_040958095.1 Procambarus clarkii | reverse complement strand
CAGGAACAGGTTGTGGAAGCAAATACTATTCATAATTTTAAAACCAGGTATGATAGGGAAATGGGACAGGAGTCATTGCTGTAAACAACCGATGCTCGAAAGGCAGGATGCAAGAGTCAATGCTCGATCCTGCAGACACAACTAGGTGAGTACAACTAGGTGAGTACACACACACACACACACATACAGGTCCTCGTAGCCAAAAGCATACAGCGCTTTGGGGTTGTAGTCCAAGGTCCCTGGTTCGATTCTTGGTCGAGTCAGAAATAAATGTGCAGAGTTTCTTTCATCTGATCCCCCCCCCCCCCACCTATTCATTTAGCAGTAAATAGGTACCTGGGAGTTAGACACCTGCCTCGGGTTGCATCCTGTGTATGTGTCTCTTTGTGTACTCCGGTGCGTAGTATGATGTACTTAGTACAATGTACATCGGTCGTTGACTGCTGAGCTCATCACTGACACCTGGCATATGATTTTTGATTCAACATGGCGCCGGGACCTATGGGGGCCTGACAGCTGGGTGAGCAGCGCTTCGGATTCGTAGTCCTGAGATTCCGGGTTCAATCCCCGGTGGTGGCGGAGACAGACACTTTTTTCTGAGTTACGACTTTAATATGATTTTGATGAACCTTGGAGCAGCTGTAAGGGTAAGAACCCAACCAGAGTGTAGTAAAGTGGGTCCCCTTCCTTGGTCCTATCATCATATTTTCAGAGACGAATTTTGACGAAATTGCATCGGATTGTTGCTAAGTCCGAGTCTGGTCGCCTGCAAAACTTAATTAAAATTTGCATTTGTATTGTGGACGAAAAACACTTAATACTCAAAGCACGTGCGCGCAAGCACGCAAGCATGCAAATGAGAAAACACACACACACACACACACACACACACACACACACACACACACACACACACACACACACACACACACACACACACACACACACACACACACACTCAATGTAGATTGTTGCAAGACGTCTTGGACAAACTGCAGGAATGGTCTGAAAGATGACTGCTGGACTGTTACCCAAGGTAATGTAAGGGGTTAGAGAGCGGTCTCATGGGTCGGACACCATTACTTTAGTTGTCCAACAGGTAAACAAGTGGGACCCAAGAGCAGGTGATAGGATCTGCTGGCACAATTAAGGCGAGTAAGAGCCACTTCCACCCAGCCGTTCCCTCCAGCGCCCGAGGCCAGGGAGCGGGTACCCGCGAGACCCGCTGTGTACTGGAGCTACCTGATCACTAGTGGACGAGCAGACACCAGCAGCCAGCAGCCTAAGTCACCAGAAAGACTCGAGAATAGTCAAGGGTGGCGAGGCTAGGAACCAGCAGACACAAAATAAGAGAAAAATGGGAAGAGCTATTCTATTTAACAGAGAACAAGTGTTATAAATTCTCCTTTATCTGGAGCAGGACGCCGCTTATCGTGGCCTCCCCCCCCCCCCCCCCCCCCTCTAACAACTGGCTTTCCCCGGGATGCAACGCATAACAATTGCCTAGCATCCAGATACCTATTTACTGATAAGTGATTAGAGGCATTAAGGCATTAGGTGAAAGGAAACGTGCCCAATCGCCTGTCTTGTCCCCGGATTGTCCCCGGGTCCCACGATAGAGAGTCAAGGACGAGGGATGACTCGCAGCAAATCGTCGTTCAGTGCAATTTAGTAAAATAAGGAACATGCGAAGAGACAGTGGCAGAAAATAAATAATACCTATATACACCTCGGAGCTGAGCTTACACGTGGTGCGGCCAACTGCAAGGAGGTTACCTTGAGGTGCTTCCGGGGCTTAGCGTCCCCGCGGCCCGGTCGTCGACCAGGCCCAGGGAGGAAGCAACCTCAGTCAAGTTCAGGGGCCAGATTCACGAAACAGTTACGCAAGTAGTTACGAACGTGTACATCTTTCCTCAATCTTTAACGGCTTTGGTTACATTTATTAAACAGTTTACAAGCATGAAAACTTCCCAGTTAACTGTTGTTATTGTTATAAACAGCCTCCTGGTGCTTTGGAGCTCATTAATTGTGTAATAATTGTAAACAAAGCCGCCAAAGATTGAGAAAAGATGTACATTTGCGTAAGTGCTTGCGTAACTGCTTCGTGAATCTGGCACTAGGCAACTGGAAGGTCAGTACACCTTTGTTCCCAAAGCATCTCAGGCGCTCGGCCCTTGGGGTCGAAGTGCCTTGAGCGTTGTCAAAGAATTGGGTTCCAGGCTCACTTACACCACCAAAGACCCAAGAGCTGCCAATTTCCTATTCCAGTGCCTTAGTGTGGTGACCCAGAGGGGGGAAGCATCTATACTATACCAGAGGAGTTCCATGAGATCCACAACTTTTAATGTTCATTGTATTCACCAATGGGGAGGGAAGGGGAGATCAGGTGCCAGTGTGTGGGCAGGGGAGGGGAGATCAGGTGCCAGTCTGTGGGCAGGGGAGGGGAGATCAGGTGCCAGTGTGTGGGCAGGGGAGGGGAGATCAGGTGCCAGTGTGTGGGCAGGGGAGGGGAGATCAGGTGCCAGTGTGTGGGCAGGGGAGGGGAGATCAGGTGCCAGTGTGTGGGCAGGGGAGGGGAGATCAGGTGCCAGTGTGTGGGCAGGGGAGGGGAGATCAGGTGCCAGTGTGTGGGCAGGGGAGGGGAGATCAGGTGCCAGTGTGTGGGCAGGGGAGTGGAGATCAGGTGCCAGTCTGTGGGCAGGGGAGTGGAGATCAGGTGCCAGTGTGTGGGCAGGGGAGGGGAGATCAGGTGCCAGTCTGTGGGCAGGGGAGGGGAGATCAGGTGCCAGTGTGTGGGCAGGGGAGTGGAGATCAGGTGCCAGTGTGTGGGCAGGGGAGTGCAGATCAGGTGCCAGTGTGTGGGCAGGGGAGTGGAGATCAGGTGCCAGTGTGTGGGCAGGGGAGGGGAGATCAGGTGCCAGTGTGTGGGCAGGGGAGTGGAGATCAGGTGCCAGTCTGTGGGCAGGGGAGTGGAGATCAGGTGCCAGTGTGTGGGCAGGGGAGGGGAGATCAGGTGCCAGTGTGTGGGCAGGGGAGGGGAGATCAGGTGCCAGTGTGTGGGCAGGGGAGGGGAGATCAGGTGCCAGTGTGTGGGCAGGGGAGTGGAGATCAGGTGCCAGTCTGTGGGCAGGGGAGTGGAGATCAGGTGCCAGTGTGTGGGCAGGGGAGTGGAGATCAGGTGCCAGTGTGTGGGCAGGGGAGGGGAGATCAGGTGCCAGTGTGTGGGCAGGGGAGGGGAGATCAGGTGCCAGTGTGTAGGCAGGGGAGGGGAGATCAGGTGACTTGTAACCTTTAATTATATAATAAAGCAAAACCGAGATAAAAATAATGGGGTGGTAGGGCAAAAGAACATAGAACTACAATAGAGGGAACCTAAAAAAAATCCCCTCTAATGCTTTGTGTGTGCTTTTCTCCGAGGCTATGTGTCCCCTTCTTCCAACCACAGATGGTTCCCCCTGTAAAAAACTAATATATAATACGATTAATGTATTTTTAGAAAAAAAACTTGATTTTGAATACATAGAATGTAAAAAAATGTATGCCTGCTACTTTTGAGGGCGGGCGCACCATGGATGAACTTACCCTGGCGGTGAGGTGGAGTACTGCCATGATTTGGTGGCCGCGGAGGTGGTTATAGTGATGGGTGATAGGGGGGTGGGGGCAGGGGCGGTGGTGCAGGCCCGGGGGGGAGGGAGGTTGCACTTTAATTACGCTGATGCCCCCCCCCCCCCCCTCTCCTTCCCCTTACCCTCCCCCCTCACCTTCCCCTCACCCTCCCCTCACCCTCCCCTCTAGCCACCCATTTGTTGAAGAGATTTTACGGTATAGCGCTAACAATAGCCTGGTGGTGTTCACTACTATGGGTCTACCCCTTCTCCCCCTCCCCCCCTCCTCCCCCACCTCCCCCCTCCCCCTCCCCATCACTCCTCCAACACCTCTCCAGACGTCTTCTCTCCCTTGATACACAGTACAACAGCGGCGCCAGAGACAAGTGCTTACAGAATATTCCGCGTTCATCTCTTAACATATAATCGTCTTAACTGAAGATTTATGTTCTTAATTTATTGGGTGTGAGACTGTGTACTTCAGGCAACCTCGCCTACTGCCACTCCGGGTACAGGTGTGAGGTGGCTTGCTGCCTCAGGGGGGCTCCAGATGCAACTGTGAGGTGGCTTGCTGCCTCAGGGGGGCTCCAAATGCATCTGTGAGGTGGCTTGCTGCCTCAGGGGGGGTCCAGATGCAACTGTGAGGTGGCTTGCTGCCTCAGGGGGCTCCAGATGCAACTGCGAGGTGGCTTGCTGCCTCAGGGGGGCTCCAGACACAACTGTGAGGTGGCTTGCTGCCTCAGGGGGCTCCAGATGCAACTGCGAGGTGGCTTGCTGCCTCAGGGGGGCTCCAGACACAACTGTGAGGTGGCTTGCTGCCTCAGGGGGGCTGCAGATGCAACTGTGAGGTGGCTTGCTGCCTCAGGGGGGCTGCAGATGCAACTGTGAGGTGGCTTGCTGCCTCAGGGGGGCTGCAGATGCAACTGTGAGGTGGCTTGCTGCCTCAGGGGGGGTCCAGATGCAACTGTGAGGTGGCTTGCTGCCTCAGGGCACTCTGGATACCTCACTGACAACATAAACATTGCAAGGTATTTAGTAACATGTTGTCTCAGCAACAGAGGTCTCTCATTGCGTAAACATGGGTAAGACGTCTTGGCGCAGAGCGCCTTTAAGGTGGTGTTGAGCTTACGGTGGCTTAACTGGGAAGTGCCTTGGTATTCTTGGCTTAATGAAAGTATTATGTGGAGCCGCTCCAAGCGAGTCTACGGGAGGCAGCCTGGCTCCAAGCTCAGGCTTGGGGAGTAGAAGAACTCTCGAAGCCCACTACAGGTAAATTACAGTAATGGTACACGCGGATTTTTGTCTTACCGTTATGGTATATGGTTATGGTGTCCAGGGCTGTGGACGTCTTAGAGCAGTGGTGCTCTAACTGGTCTCTGGGGCTGTGGACGTCTTAGAGCAGTGGTGCTCAAACTGGTCTCTGGGGCTGTGGACGTCTTAGAGCAGTGGTGCTCTAACTGGTCTCTGGGGCTGTGGACGTCTTAGAGCAGTGGTGCTCAAACTGGTCTCTGGGGCTGTGGACGTCTTAGAGCAGTGGTGCTCTAACTGGTCTCTGGGGCTGTGGACGTCTTAGAGCAGTGGTGCTCTAACTGGTCTCTGGGGCTGTGGACGTCTTAGAGCAGTGGTGCTCTAACTGGTCTCTGGGGCTGTGGACGTCTTAGAGCAGTGGTGCTCAAACTGGTCTCTGGGGCTGTGGACGTCTTAGAGCAGTGGTGCTCTAACTGGTCTCTGGGGCTGTGGACGTCTTAGAGCAGTGGTGCTCAAACTGGTCTCTGGGGCTGTAGACGTCTTAGAGCAGTGGTGCTCAAACTGGTCTCTGGGGCTGTGGACGTCTTAGAGCAGTGGTGCTCTAACTGGTCTCTGGGGCTGTGGACGTCTTAGAGCAGTGGTGCTCTAACTGGTCTCGGGCTGTGGACGTCTTAGAGCAGTGGTGCTCTAACTGGTCTCTGGGCCGCACTTTCCGAATAAAGAGCTTTCACTACACTGAATTATTTATTGATAAGAAATACATTAAAAAAACAAACAGAAAATAACTCCTTTCTGTGCTTGATATATAACCTACAACACAACTACTTTCTGGATGTAACAAGATCATAAAGTATACAAAATAATATGATTATTTTTCATTTTCATATTTTTTATATTATTTCATATTCATATCATTTCATAATTATGATTATTTTTTTTTATATAATTTTCATATTATATGTGAATAATATGACTCCATAAGAATATGATTCATTCTCAAAATATAGACGAACCTTTATATATAATGTTGTACCTAGTAGCCAGAATGCAGTACTCGGCCTACTATGCAAGGCCCAATTTGCCTAATAAGCCAGGTTTTCTTGAATTTATATATTTTTCTAATTGTTTTCTTATGAAATGATAAAGCTATCTATTTTATTATGCATTATGAGTTAAATTGTTTTAATTTGAATTAAAACTAATGTAGATATATGACCGAACCTAACCTACCCTACCTAACCTACCCTACCTAACCTACCCTACCTAACCTACCCTACCTAACCTACCCTACCTAACCTACCCTACCTAACCTACCCTACCTAACCTACCCTACCTAACCTACTCTATCTTAACCTAACCTAAACTAACATAACTAAGTCAATAATTTATGTTCTTAATATAATATAATATAATAATAATTCAAATAAATTTAATAATTTAATAATTTAATTTAATTTATTAAATAATAATTTAATAAACCAATTGAATTTTTTTTTAAATGAGGAAAATCACCTATTAGGCAATTCGGGCATATATATATATATATATATATATATATATATATATATATATATATATATATATATATATATATATATCCTAAAGTAATTATACTAAAACAGTAAGAAGTGTGAGCTAGTTTATGTCGAGTAACCTCAATTATATCAGATCTTATTTAAGACAAACTCTCATCTCGTCATTAACTCAAAGAAGCCTTTCTTCTTGCTGGTCTTTAATATTTGTCAGAGTTGAAAATCCCTGTTCACGACAACATGTCGAGGAGCCGTGTAGAAGAACAGCTGGTACTCCTGAGAGAGATGTTGGGATGCTGGCTCAGGTTGTATAGCCAAAGAGAGTCTTCTGGCATACTCCATTGTGTCAAGGTGCGATCATATTGTTGACTCTCGTTTAATAACAATAATAAATTAATTTATTTTATTGAATTTTTTCAATATTTCTTTGGTTGTCTCTTGTGTGGGCAGGGGAGGGGGGAAGATCAGGTGCCAGTGTGTGGGCAGGGGAGGGGGGAAAATCAGGTGCCAGTGTGTGGGCAGGAGAGGGGGGAAGATCAGGTGCCAGTATGTGGGCAGGGGAGGGGGGAAGATCAGGTGCCAGTGTGTGGGCAGGGGAGAGGGGAGATCAGGTGCCAGTGTGTGGGCAGGGGAGAAGAGATCAGGTGCCAGTATGTGGGCAGGGGAGGGGAGATCAGGTGCCAGTGTGTGGGCAGGGGAGAGGAGATCAGGTGCCAGTGTGTGGGCAGGGGAGGGGAGATCAGGTGCCAGTGTGTGGGCAGGGGAGGGGAGATCAGGTGCCAGTGTGTGGGCAGGGGAGAGGAGATCAGGTGCCAGTGTGTGGGCAGGGGAGGGGAGATCAGGTGCCAGTGTGTGGGCAGGGGAGGGGAGATCAGGTGCCAGTGTGTGGGCAGGGGAGAGGAGATCAGGTGCCAGTGTGTGGGCAGGGGAGGGAGCGACGTGTATTGTACGTTAAGAGGTAAGTGGGCCGCATATCTAGTGGTGCACAAAAGAGTGGGTGGCGGCCCCCGACGCCTGGGCCATACTAGATGATCTATCTCAGCATCTGGGAGTGGCTTGAGCTTCATCCCGTGTGGCCGCGATGCTGCTCTTACCGCTCCTCAAACATTTACCTGAACCGTACCATCTCTCTAGTGGCCTTGACGGGGCACTATAATACCAGGGATGTTTGTGGTATTGATCACAGGCTAACTATAGCCCGTGCTTCTTGCCCCGCTCCTGTGCCAGGTAAGTTACGGGCTCACCATAGCCCGTGCTTCTTGCCCCGCTCCTGTGCCAGGTAAGTTACGGGCTCACCATAGCCCGTGCTACTTGCCCCGCTCCTGTGCCAGGTAAGTTACGGGCTCACCATAGCCCGTGCTACTTGCCCCACTCCTGTGCCAGGTAAGTTACGGGCTCACCATAGCCCGTGCTTCTTGCCCCGCTCCTGTGCCAGGTAAGTTACGGGCTCACCATAGCCCGTGCTACTTGCCCCGCTCCTGTGCCAGGTAAGTTACGGGCTCACCATAGCCCGTGCTACTTGCCCCACTCCTGTGCCAGGTAAGTTACGGGCTCACCATAGCCCGTGCTACTTGCCCCGCTCCTGTGCCAGGTAAGTTACGGGCTCACCATAGCCCGTGCTACTTGCCCCACTCCTGTGCCAGGTAAGTTACGGGCTCACCATAGCCCGTGCTACTTGGAATTTGTTCCGAGTAGCTGAATCTATAACAACAGTGGTATTGATATTATCTTATATGGCCATGTACACGTGGAAACAGACACGTGTATATATGTGAGACTACTCGTTCTACATATATAGGATGGGTATGAGGTGCATAATAAACGAGCAAAAGTCAACACCCATCCAAAATGATTAAGCTAATATATAAAGGACGATGCGATCGGCAGATAAAGCATTAAATGACCGACAATTTGAAAGGCGGACTCCAGGAGCCGAAGCTATACAGCCTTCAAACAGTGTTACCTAAGTACCCTTAGGTGAGCACACTCGTGAACACACACAACAGTTTATAGAACCATCGTGTGGAAACGTTGCAATATTTGAGCACATTTTAAACATTTCAAACCAGTCTGTGGAAACCACTTACCATAATACCATGTTGATATTCGCTTCACCGTGGATAGTCCTCACTAATTGGGCCAAACTGAACTACCGTACTAGTGCTTGCGTCTAACGACTGTTTTCCCTAATAGCCATAATCTATTTTTTGCTTGTTAAGATACATTTGTCAACATTTGTCTGCATTTGAATAAAATATTTATGATAAATATCAATTTGTTTAGATCTGGTCTTATACATATCTTAGACAGGGAATAATAAGCAGGTACAAAACACAAGGTTGAAAGTATTCTTTACTTGTATATGGCCTTTAAGGATATATATAATATATATATTTATATTCAAACAAACACACATTCTTTCAGATAATTATGTGTAATTTATCACACCTGTAATCTTATATTACTGGAAAGTGGGGCAGGAACTCTGGTGTTATCAGTGACAGGAAAGGCAGTATCTTCCTCCCACCGCGAACAGTGAGCGTGCGGCACTGCCCACCTAGATGGCACCAGGCACCGTGTGATTGATAAAGATTAAGCCACCCAAGAGGTGGCACGGGCATGAATAGCCCGTAGAGGGCACCGTGTGCATTATGAGCAGCCTATATCAACCTCACCCATTGTGCTCCTTGAAGTACTACCACTGTAGCTCCACGTGACCTGCTTATCTTTACCATCTTCCTACCACCACCTTCTCACGGGCTCGCCATAGCCCGTGCTACATGGACACTTCATTCTGAGTAGCTAAATCTTTAACAACACCATACCACCATCTAGACTAAATCTCTTCATTCTCGTCTATATTGTCGTAACGGATTGGTGCTCTCTCCTGTTAGTTCCCGTCTTCATTCTTGTTAGAAAGTAAAACTTTGCCGGAAGGACCCCCCCCCCCTCGGTGTAGTGTGGCTGGACGGGTCCCCTCGGTGTTGCGTGGCTGGACGGGTCCCCTCGGTGTAGCGTGGCTGGACGGGTCCCCTCGGTGTAGCGTGGCTGGACGGGTCCCCTCGGTGTAGCGTGGCTGGACGGGTCCCCTCGGTGTAGCGTGGCTGGACGGGTCCCTCGGTGTAGCGTGGCTGGACGGGTCCCCTCGGTGTAGCGTGGCTGGACGGGTCCCTCGGTGTAGCGTGGCTGGACGGGTCCCCTCGGTGTAGCGTGGCTGGACGGGTCCCCTCGGTGTAGCGTGGCTGGACGGGTCCCCTCGGTGTAGCGTGGCTGGACGGGTCCCTCGGTGTAGCGTGGCTGGACGGGTCCCCTCGGTGTAGCGTGGCTGGACGGGTCCCCTCGGTGTAGCGTGGCTGGACGAGTCCCCTCGGTGTAGCGTGGCTGGACGGGTCCCCTCGGTGTAGCGTGGCTGGACGGGTCCCCTTGGTGTAGCGTGGCTGGACGGGTCCCCTCGGTGTAGTGTGGCTGGACGGGTCCCCTCGGTGTAGCGTGGCGGGGGTCATAGAGGGATACCGTGGTCCCGGCTCACACTGCTCTCACTTCCAGCTATCATCACGGCGTTGCTAGCTTCCGGGAACACAACCTCACGAGAAATTCCGCGTGAAGTAATGGGGTTTGTTGTCAGTAGTGGGGGTTGGTGAGGAGTGACACAGCTCTGCCATGGGTGCCAGCAGGGGGGGAGACTTCTTGAAGCAGGAGATACGTGAGCTCACGCGTTAATTAGTAAAGAAGTCTCCAGCTTGCCTCTGCTAAGCAGTTGAGAGAAAACTGTGTAATTATCGCCTGTGTACGCGAGAAAAAGCCTGGCGGAGGGAAGGGACAGGAGAGGAAGGGAAGGGGGAGAGAGTGGAGGCATGGGATGGGTCCAGGAAGGAAGGTGTGCTGCGGCCCTCTAGGTCCGGGCGTGTGGAAGGGTCAGCTGTGTGACGGGTCGGCTTCTCTTTCACACAGCCACAAGGCATAAATCTCGTTCCAGCTGTCACACTGTCCGTCGCATCGCCTACCACACCTCCCGTCACACTGTCCGTCCAGTCCCCAGCCACACCACTCGGTACACAACCAGTCTCATTTGCCACACCTTCCGTCACACCGCCCGTCTCACCGCCCGTCCCACCGCCCGTCCAACGTGACAGCAGGGGGTATGTCCGGCTGCTCCCCAACTCCCACTTTAAACACGCGTAAAACCTGGAAAAGTTTTTTGAGAACAGTATTTGGAAATAAACAGGAAATCTGCCGTTATTAGTGTGGCAAGGCCAGTGTGGCATTCTGTGTGGCACGGTCAGTGTGGCACTCTGTGTGGCACGGTCAGTGTGGCACTCTGTGTGGCACGGTCAGTGTGGCACTCTGTGTGGCACTGACACTGGAATCTTTGAGTACTTTATGTGAGGAATTCTTTGGTACTAGACGAATGGATTTCTCTTCTAGTACTTGGCGTTTGGAATCCTTTTCTATTTGGCGTGTGGAAGACTTATATATATATATATATATATATATATATATATATATATATATATATATATTATATATATATATATATATATATATATATATATATATATATATATATATATATATATATATATATATATATATATATATACAGTATATATTATATTCGGCCGGAGGACCTTGTAACGTGTGTGTGCGTGTAGGAAGGGGGTTGTAAGGGTCAAGAGAGGAACTGCTGACATGTGATAATACGTGAAGCGTAAGTAGACCTGAGAGATAGTTGTGAAGTGTCTAACCACTTTGTGTCTTCGTCAAAATGGCGTCTAAACCTTTTTGGCGAAGACGGGGTTTGTTGTTGGGGCGCTGTGGGGGGGGGGTGACTACCTAGCTTACCCCGTAGGCCCATCCTCAGAGCCAATCCATTACCACCAGCAACCACACCCCCTTCTCAAACCACCTGGATAGTTATCTGGATATTTTTTGTTGGTGTGAAAGCATATGACAATTCCAGTAATAGTCTACATGTAACCTGGCAAGTGAACTTTTGTCCTGAAAAGAGAGTATTCTCAAGTTATAACTTTTTAGTATTATATATTATTGATTAAAAATATAAAATGTATATGCCTGAAATGTTTTCTTTGGAGATTTTGGATTTCTGTAAACGGAATTCTCGGGTACACTTAAATAGTTTTCGATTTCCTTATTTCACATCGTCAATAATACACCATATTATTGTAACCAAACATAATGAAACCTAACCAAACCTTACCCTAAGGTAACCTTAACCTAACCATGGATAGAGTAGATAATAGCAATAATTATGTAGTCGTTCTCAATCCATTCCCATGAGTGGAGTTCCTCGCTGAGGACAGGTTGACCCGGTAGTGGCTATGGTGAAGATTGATGATTGATGAAGATTAAGCCACCCAAAAGGTGGCACGGGCATGAATAGCCCGTAAGTGGTGGCCCTTTTGAGCCATTACCAGTATCAAGAACTGATACTGGAGATCTGTGGAGGTGCAACTGCACCCTGCGTGACGGGAGATGTCTCCCGTAAGTGAAGATTGATTGATTGATAAAGATTAAGCCTCCCAAGAGGTGGCACGGGCATGAATAGCCCGTAAGCTATGGTGAAGTGAGGTCTCGCTTTTTATACCTAGCTTACTAATCTTGTTATACCCGTTGCATTATAATTGGTTTCCTGACGTTCGATTCCTTTGTTAAAGGTTGTGGATGGCTTTCATAACTTCTTATTTCAGTGTTCTTCCACGTGTTGACCATCCGTACAGGGGACGAGTAGCTTCCACCAATGTTCTCTACTCATTTTCTCAATTTAAAGACATTATTCTTGTCCACCTTATCTATTCCCCTTGGTATCTTTAGTATTGTGATCATATCCCCCTCTCTGATTCTTCTCTCTCGTGGTTAAGAGTTTAATGGTTATGGTTAAGGGTGTGTGGTGGTTGATGGTGTGGTAGCGGAGGAGGTAGTGGGAGAAGTGGTGGTGGTTGGTGTGGTGGTAGTGGGTGTGGTGGTAGTGGGTGTGGTGGTGGTAGTGGGTGTGGTGGTGGTAGTGGGTGTGGTGGTAGTGGGTGTGGTGGTAGTGGGTGTGGTGGTGGTAGTGGGTGTGGTGGTGGTAGTGGGTGTGGTGGTGGTAGTGGGTGTGGTGGTGGTAGTGGGTGTGGTGGTGGTAGTGGGTGTGGTGGTGGATGAAGGATGCGTGAGAGTGGGGCGTCACGGTGCCTTCGCTACTGTGTACGAATTGCGGTACTCTGAGTCGTGGTCCCCCCTCCCTGCCTCACTCTCTCTCTCTGCTCTTTCTCCCTCCTTCTTTCTCTCTCAGCATATAGAATGAGAGCGAAATTTCTAATAATAGGGGATACCAATTATGGAAAGGCAGACTGCCCAAAACCTCGGACAGGTGTGTCTCACAACCCACAACCTCGGACAGGTGTGTCTCACAACCCACAACCTCGGACAGGTGTGTCTCACAACCCACGACCTCGGACAGGTGTGTCTCACAACCCACAACCTCGGACAGGTGTGTCTCACAACCCACGACCTCGGACAGGTGTGTCTCACAACCCACAACCTCGGGCAGGTGTCTCACAACCTCGGGCAGGTGTTTCACGACCTCGGGCAGGTGTTTCACAACCTCGGGCAGGTGTGTCATTCTAGCATCAAGGACAATTTAGTCCTAATTTCCCATCCGCATGTGATTTAAACTCAGTGATTCAAACTGGAATATTCACCCTGTTGGAACTCTTCGCTATTTTCAGCACTAAACTGTTTCATCTCGGTGATGAACAACGAATTTTCCCAATTATTTCGATAAATCTTGCAACAACATGATCCATTAGACCTTTTAAAGAAGTGCAAAATGAACGAACTCTAAAAATTTCCACTTCCTCCGCATCATCATCCATGTTCTTCCTCCACATCATCCACCTCCTCCATAGGCAGGTCCTCCTGGTTCTCCCAGCTGGTCCCGAGCGTGTACTCACCGTGAAGAGGGCTCCTCATCGTCCGCCTGGACCCTTCTCCTAGTCGACTTTCACTGCTACATTTATCACCGACTTGGCCACTCCCAAGTGTTGAATTCGTCGTGTGGTAGAGGCTCAGCGCCTCCTGGCGTCCGTCCTTCGACTCCATCTGCTCCTGTGTTGTATTCTGGGTCCCTGGGGCCCTACGTCTCTGGGTCCCTGGGTCCCTACGTCTCTGGGTCCCTACGTCTCTGGGCCCCTACGTCTCTGGGTCTCTGGGTCTCTGAGTCCGTGGAGTTGTGACTATCACTGTCCTTTTCCTTCAGTGATTTCAGGAAAGTAGCGGTCTTTATGTCCTCTTTTTGCCACCAGTATGGCAGGTGGTAGTAAGGGCGGTAATGCAGTGCGGGTCACTGTATTTGGTTTAGGTTTGTAGCTGTCATCAAGTTGAGTTGCACAGCTTCGATACATAATGTACTTGACAGCCTTGTTGAGCCGCAAAGCTCGGAGTGAAAATGTTGGTTGTTAGGTTGGTTTTATTGTTGGTGGCGAGTGGTTGACGAATCCAGTAACCAGGAGGCCTGGTCCGGGACCGGGCCGTGGAGACTGTTGAGCCCCGAAATCATCGCAAGGAACAGGTAAGGCACACGTCCACTTGCGAAGGTTATTGTCACAGACAACCTTGTATAGTGCTTCAGAGTTCATGAACTCTTTCGTAATTACAAACTAAGATTCAGTGATTCACTACCGATGATTCAATCAGTATTGTAATCAATCTGTATCCGCCATGATTCAATAGAGTATTGAATCCGTTTTCCGTCAGTACATTAGACAACCAACAGTTAGAAAGGCGGGGTCCAAGAGCTAATGGCTCGATCCTGCAGTCACAAATAGGAATACACAGGAGGAGAAAAGCAAGGCACACGAGGTTAGACACAGCGCGCCAATGCCAATTTTTTTTTTGGGGGGTTGAACAATTAAGCAATTTGCCGACAGTGATTGTATCGAGTTTAATTACTGACGCGTGCGGCGTGTTTTAATCACAGCATGGAGCTCATTACCGATAAATTCACATATTTATGACATAAACAGTAAGGTCAGTTGCAAAAATGTTTTAGAGTCTGGAATTGGAAATGGCAAAGTGCAACTTCCCGCCGTGTTGGTAGACCGAGTTGCCTTTGTTTCCTGGTAAACTAATGTAGACTTTGATCCCTGCCAAACCGTGAAGCTCTTTTTTTTTTCTTTGATAAACCAAGCAGCGTTTGTTTCCGGGTAAATCATAAGCTGTTGTAATAGATTCAGCTACTCGGAACAAGTTCCAAGTAGCACAGGCTATGGTGGGCCCGTAACTTACCTGGCACAGGAGCGGGGAAAGTAGCACGGGCTATGGTGAGCCCGTAGTGGACTTACCTGGCTTAGGAGCGGTGCGAACCATAAGCTTTTACTCACTGATAAACCATGTAGCCTTTGTTCAGTTATAAACCATGTGGCCTTTGTCTCCTGGAACACGATGTAAACATCTTGCTACTTGTTTAATGGAAGCTCCCGGCTCTTGTTTACCTCCCGGTGATGACCAGACCACACACTAGAAGGTGAAGGGACGACGACGTTTCGGTCCGTCCTGGACCATTCTCAAGTCGATCCATATACCTGCCGGTCATTGAGCCCAAACACACATTAAGAGCGGTGTATGACTGCTGGGACGCGCCCCCACCGATCTCTTGGAAAGGAAAGTGCTGCGGTGGTCGACGTTGGGTAGCAATGGTCTGACACTCCTGTGCATTTGTGTTATTTTTACCTGCTGCTCCATAGATGTCGCTTGTGTTCCGCTGTGTTCTATTTATTAGCGACAGGTGTCTTGTTGCCAAGTCTGTGTTCTGATTCTACATCGTGTGTATGTGTTGTGTGTGTGTGTGTGTGTGTGTGTGTGTGTGTGTGTGTGTGTGTGTGTGTGTGTGTGTGTGTGTGTGTGTGTTGTTGTTGATGATGTTCATGCTACTCTACTCATCTCAGCCATTCATAACGGTAGGGATCATCCTTGACTGACTGTGCTCTTAACTTTATGCATGTACAGATGTCCCCTTGTGTCAGTCACGTGCCCCAAATAATTAAACAACTACTTCTAGGACTTGTGTAGTCGTCCTTTGTTTTTGTCGACATTCACAGTCATCCGCGTTCTCTCGTGGTTTAACGAAGCCATCAACTAATCTGCATATGTCACTTTCATGCTCGACTAAAAGAACTGCATCATCTTAGTTCATTAAATTTGACACACTCCAATTACTCCTGTCATTTATAATGGATCAGTAGTGACGGATGACAGGTAATTAGGCGAGTGGTTAATTCAAACATTGGATGTAAAAGATATATTTGGCAGCATTTAATAGGGTTATTGACATTACCTGCTTCCATGTGTTGGATGAACAACCTAGAGCCAACACCCATATTGATATGAAAACACTTCACTCAGTACACCAATAAACCTTACACATGTGCTGCTACTTAAGTGAAACTCCTCATTGCTTTTAAGATAACTCTCAACTCCAAACTTACTCACCCAGGGTCTTGTTATTAAATTTGTCATATATGCTTTCTCCAGTCCATGAATGTTACATGTCCCTTACAGTCTTCCTGGCGGACCTTCTCCACAAGCTGCCCACCTTACAACCTTCCCTGGTACACGTGGAGGCCAGCAGACAAAACAGGAACGACAGCTACGAACTGGCGGCTTGCTCCTCGACTCTAAATTCCCCCGCGTGGTCGAGTGAGTCGACGAACTCTGGTCTTCAATATCTTGTTGCATGTAGAGATTACGGAAGACGAACAGCAGTAGATTCATACTGCTTGAACATACATAATTGAACAGACCGACTCAGCGGTGGGTCTGTACACAATACACGTAATATCTCTCTGGTCAAACGAGTGACCTTTTCAGTCTGGGCTCCGTAGATAGAATGTAATTAGTCATAGCAGAGCATTAAGGCTAAACCCTGGAAACACAAACCGAAACTGTCTCAATTTTCCGCTTGTTACAACTTGTAATAAAGTTGTTACATCTTGGCTTAACGTGTTTATGACGTATTAGAACGTTGTTACAACTTGCTATATTGGTTGTTATAATTGGTTAGGAGGGGTTAAAACTTGTTCGAACGTTGTACCAACGTCGTAGTTTCGCTGTGTGTTTGGCGGGAAAGCCGTCCCTACTCTTATGGGCTAAGCAGGTCAGCTTCGGCTATTCTCATATGGTGGTGGTGACCGTTCTTCCGTCGTCAAATCTACTCCCAGACCCCTTATGAGCAAGCCTAGAGTTCGCTGGGAAGTATATCTTGTGACGCTTGTAATTTCTACAAACGCTTCGCCACCCAGAGCTATAAATCTTTAAATTAGTGGGAAGTAGGCCAAATTCTTCAGACCAATTTCGGTTATGGGAAATGTGATAAAAATTCTGCGTATTTGGATATGCACTTCCAGCTATATGCTTCCAGTAGTGGAAAATATATGACAGATAACATTCCCCATTATAAAATGAAGCAAATATTAATTGCTGATGCTGACTTCATATAACGGATATGGACTTGGTAACGAGTGAGTGAGTGAGTGAGTGAGTGAGTGAGTGAGTGAGTGAGTGAGTGAGTGAGATACTTTCTGTGGATCAGTTTGAGCATGACCACTCCAGGTCTCTGTATAGGAAGGCTGCTGGGGATGGACGCGCATGAACCAAACATTTGTTCAGCCTTATTTCCGGATCCGAACATGTTTAAATTAGCAGCGAAGCGTGTGTGTGTTTGATGCGAATCAGGTGGCGGTACATACCTCAATAGGCAGGGGGGGGGGTCGAGGTATAAATCGTGACTGATGGGGAAGGGGGTGTATAAGACCTGCAGGTGAGCTGCTTCAGGTGGTGGCTGAACCAGTTAACTTGCTCCACTCCCACACACACCTGCTTACAGTCACCTCTGTAACGTGAGGGCAGGATGAGACTGCTTTTTGGTTTCCTGATAAACTAATGTAGACTTTAATCCCTGCCAAACCGTGAAGACCTTTTTGCAGGCGATGAGTCACAATAACGTGGCTGAAATATGTTGACCAGACCACACACTAGAAAGTGAAGGGACGACGACGATTTGGTCCGTCCTGGACCATTCTCAAGTCGATTGTGCCTTGATCGACCAATCTGAAGTCGACACAATCGACTTGAGAATGGTCCAGGACGGACCGAATCGTCGTCGTCCCTTCACTTTCTAGTGTGTGGTCTGGTCAACAAGACTTTTTTCTTTGATAAACTAAGTATTTGTTACCAGGTAAATCATAAGCCTTTACTTACTGATAAACCATGTAGTCTTTGTTGAGTTATAAACCACGAAGCCTTTACTCACTGATAAGCCTTTGTTCGGATATAAACCTATACCTGAACAGGCTGTTGACCGCTGTGTTAACAATCCAGGGACGCCACAGCAATGCGAACACTATTTAAATCACTGATGCTGTCCCAATAAATCACTGGGGCTGGTGGCCGCGGGGAGGCGAGTAGCCGCGGGGAGGCTGGTAGCCGTGGGGAGGCTGGTGGCCGCGGGGAGGCTGGTAGCCGCGGGGAGGCTGGTGGCCGCGGGGAGGCTGGTAGCCGCGGGGAGGCTGGTGGCCGCGGGGAGGCTGGTGGCCGCGGGGAGGCTGGTAGCCGCGGGGAGGCTGGTGGCCGCGGGGAGGCTGGTAGCCGCGGGGAGGCGAGTAGCCGCGGGGAGGCTGGTGGCCGCGGGGAGGCTGGTGGCCGCGGGGAGGCTGGTGGCCGCGGGGAGGCTGGTAGCCGCGGGGAGGCGAGTAGCCGCGGGGAGGCTGGTGGCCGCGGGGAGGCTGGTAGCCGCGGGGAGGCTGGTGGCCGCGGGGAGGCGAGTAGCCGCGGGGAGGCTGGTGGCCGCGGGGAGGCTGGTAGCCGCGGGGAGGCTGGTGGCCGCGGGGAGGCGAGTAGCCGCGGGGAGGCTGGTGGCCGCGGGGAGGCTGGTAGCCGCGGGGAGGCTGGTGGCCGCGGGGAGGCTGGTGGCCGCGAGGAGGCTGGTGGCCGCGGGGAGGCTGGTGGCCGCGGGGAGGCTGGTGGCCGCGGGGAGGCTGGTGGCCGCGGGGAGGCTGGTGGCCGCGGGGAGGCTGGTGGCCGCGAGGAGGCGAGTAGCCGCGGGGAGGCTGGTGGCCTCGGGGAGGCTGGTAGCCGCGGGGAGGCTGGTGGCCGCGGGGAGGCTGGTGGCCGCGGGGAGGCTGGTGGCCGCGGGGAGGGTGGTGGCCGCGGGGAGGCTGGTAGCCGCGGGGAGGCTGGTGGCCGCATTCGTAACACTTCCCCAGTTGATTCAGCATCACTGAGCTCTCCGCTCCACTTCCTGCACCGTGACGCCGTCCCCAACGGTGCTGGTCTCCCACCTGTGTACTAACTTAGTCGTTCGCACACTTGCGTTACCTCTGACGCATCTGCGTTACTCTCCTGTAACGCTGCTGCCTCACACACCTGCGTTACTCACCTGTGACGCTGCTGCCTCACACACCTGCGTTACTCACCACTGGTGCGCGATCCTCTCCCCCCCCCACCACCACTCCTCGCTGGTCTGTGTTCCGTTACTTTAATGTTGTTATGCCGTCTGGCCATTCAGCCGCTTACAAATATAACCCGAATTTTGTGTCTCTTTCCCCTTGTATAACTTCCTCTGTCATGTGCGTATAGCTTCCTGTCATGTGCGTATAGCTTCCTCTGTCATGTGCGTATAGCTTCCTGTCATGTGCGTATAGCTTCCTCTGTCATGTGCGTATAGCTTCCTCTGTCATGTGCGTATAGCTTCCTCTGCCATGTGCGTATAGCTTCCTGTCATGTGCGTATAGCTTCCTCTGTCATGTGCGTATAGCTTCCTGTCATGTGCGTATAGCTTCCTGTCATGTGCGTATAGCTTCCTCTGCCATGTGCATATAGCTTCCTGTCATGTGCGTATAGCTTCCTGTCATGTGCGTATAGCTTCCTCTGCCATACCTTGCCTACCTTGAGGTTACCTTGAGGTGCGTCCGGGGCTTAGCGTCCCCGCGGCCCGGTCGTCGACCAGGCCTCCTGGTTGCCGGACTGATCAACCAGGCTGTTGGACTCGGCTGCTCGCAGCCTGACGTATGAGTCACAGCCTGGTTGATCAGGTATCCTTTGGAGGTGCTTCGCCATGTGCGAAGCTTTGAGCTGTAACATACATGTTCCATGATTACAGTATAACATGTAATGGGTCATTAACAATTATGATAAACAACGAGCGTGAATTAATAGATGATTAATTAACACTTAGGCAATAATTGCAATTATTAAATGAATTGCGTCACACCTAAATCTTCCCTTCCCCCCCCCCCTCCTCCTCCGTCCCACACAAAACGCAAATGAAATCCTGGAGAGGCTACATGACCATCCTCGACTAAGGGCGTGTTGGATCCTCGCTCCTCCAAGTGGTTGGGCACCGATCCTTGTCACTGTTGTCCTATTCCAGCCCCTATCCTGTCTTTATATTCCTTCCAGGCGCTGGATGATCATCCAAGCGTAGCAGTTTCTCGCCTCATGCGTGTATGTGCGCCTCATGCGTGTTTATGTGTGAGTACGTGCGCCTTATGCGTGTGTGCGCGCGCGATTTAGGGGGTGTTGTGGTTCGAGAACACAGCGAACCTTCACCTCAAGGACTGATTCTCTAACATTTGATGGTAGCTATAATGGCTTCCCTAACTTGTATAGGAAGGTAAGGGAGAAATAAGCATATTGCAAACATATATAGTCAACATTAATCTATCCTACTCGACTGGACATAGCCAGCCATAGCACCGTAGGTCAGCTTCGTCGCGGATGGCTCAGCCTCCTCTGTAGCCCCGGGCAAATCTAGGCAAATTATATTAATGTAACAATGAGTCGAATGTTAAACTAACTCGAACATATTTTGCTTGCTGGGGTCATGGATTCTTGAGGTTATCTTGAGAGGAGTTCGGGGCTTTAGTGTCCCCGCGATCCGGTCCTCGACCAGGCCTCCACCCCCAGGGGAGCAGCCCGTGACAGCTGACTAACACCCAGGTACCTATTTTGTGGATGACTAGGCTCTCGGCCAGTCAGCCACAATTGCGTGCCAATATGGATGGGGGGTAGAGCCAGGGGGTCCAGGGACGAGAATGGGGTAGAGGCAGGGCATGTAATGCCAGGATGGGTCGTGGTGGGCTGCCATATATGACCACCATCTGAGATCATTAGCAAGGGACTGGAGCTGCGAGTGACAGCCGGCCACCGGGGATATCGCCGCTCTCTCACTAAAGATGCCACCGCCTTTCCCGCCTCTCTTATCACGTCTCTCTTCCCGTCTCTCTCCCCGTCTTCCTCTCTGTCTCCCTCCTTGCCTCCCTCTATGCCTCCACCATCTCTATCATCTTCAGTGTGGTTCTCCCTGCCTCTCTTCATACAAACTTTTGTTATCTCTCTCGCTCTCTCTCTCTCTCTCTCTCTCTCTCTCTCTCTCTCTCTCTCTCTCTCTCTCTCTCTCTCTCTCTCTCTCTCTCTCTCTCTCTCTGTCTCTCTCTCTCTCTCTCTCTCTCTCTCTCTCTCTCTCTCTCTCTCTCTCTCTCTCTCTCTCTCTCTCTCTCTCTCTCTCTCTCTCTCTCTCTCTCTCTCTTTCCCTCACTCTATATCTACCAAGAATCCACGACACAGGTGGAATATAGCCAGAACAGTACCAGTGTACAGCCAGTGAGACCGACTTACCAAGAAAGGGGGAGGGAGATCTTCGTCAGGGGAGGCTGGTCAAACGTGTGGAGACGGGTGGCCTTTGTTGCCTATTACAGGCATGGGTTCAGGGACGGTAAATCTTGCCTCATAAACCTCAGAGTTCAATGACGGCACGACAAGAGATCAGTCAAGACAAAAGGATCGACAGAGGCATATTTGCTTTATCTGACGTGATGGCACGCAAGTACCCGAATGAACCACAGATATGTGATGTTTTTCATGTGTCATAATAGTGAAGAAATTAAAAGCCTTTTTACTTGGTGCAAACCTCATGAAAAACCGCCTGCCTTACACACACCTGCCTTACTCACACCTGCCTTACTCACACCTGCCTTACTCACACCTGCCTTACTCACACCTGCCTTACTCACACCTGCCTTACACACACCTGCCTTACACACACCTGCCTTACTCACACCGCCTGCCTCCCTGCTTTACAACGTCTGCCTCTCTGCTTCCCAGCATCCATCTCCTTGCAGTCATTACCGCCCTCCCGCGGCCCGAAGTCGTCTCTTAAATGGACGCTAGTTATTTGTTTGCTTCTCTCGTTGAGGCGAAGAGTTGCCACTGACAGTCTGTGAGTGCCAGTGGCAGTCTGTGAGTGCCAGTGGCAGTCTGTATGTGTTGCCAGTGGCAGTCTGTGAGTGCCAGTGGTAGTCTGTGAGTGCCAGTGGCAGTCTGTATGTGTTGCCAGTGGCAGTCTGTGAGTGCCAGTGGCAGTCTGTATGTGTTGCCAGTGGCAGTCTGTGAGTGCCAGTGGCAGTCTGTGAGTGCCAGTGGCAGTCTGTATGTGTTGCCAGTGGCAGTCTGTGAGTGCCAGTGGCAGTCTGTATGTGTTGCCAGTGGCAGTCTGTGAGTGCCAGTGGAAGTATAGGAGGGACACACGGTAACAAATGAGAGATAACAAATGAATCGGGATGAGAAAGAGACCTGGTGGTTGGTATCACACCAAACATGTATCCTGAACCCCCACCTAACATGTATCCTGAACTCCATTAAACATGTATCCTAAACCCCACATCAAACGCATGTCATCAACAGCACCTGTTGAGTTAGCCAACAGAAAAACCCGGCTTTTAAAAATGTGTGTAAGGCATCATTAAGGACCTTGTCTATCACATCTGTCATGTCTATCTATCTTGAGATATCCGACTCCTCAACTACAAGATATCAATTACGAAAAATTAATGCATGAATTTAACCTCGGGTCGCTGGGGGATACAAGACTTCCCCGTACATACATTATCCTGGCCACTACTCTAACAAGGGAATACAAGTGGAAGCCGAGTACAGAAGTGAGCCACAGAGACTGTAATAACTGTTACGTCGGAATAAGGAACAAATTAAATGCAATAAGAACAAGTAAGGTAATGGACTAAGACAATCGACTTGAGAATGGTCCAGGACGGACCGAAACG